>NW_009717671.1:5007-22453 GCF_000703405.1 Apaloderma vittatum
CTTAAAGACCTCTTAAAGTACAGTAACCAGCAGCTACTATCCATGACACTTTTCAGCTAGCAAAGACAACGTGGCACAGTAATTTACACACATGAAGAAAAGTCTACAGTTATTTTTATTTCCCCTCTTTGACAACCATTGCTGTAGTTTACAGGCATTTTGTGTCATAAGGGCCTTACCATGCAGCTCAGTGACCAGCATTTTATTTTGTTTTGAGAGAAGCAGCAGTCTGGAGTGTTTCCACAATATTATGGGTTTAAGGTTTTTGAGCTTTCAAGTTCCAGTTATATGTGGATTAAACTCGAGGATACCTACTGCTGGGGTAAGCAGAGGATGGGAACTGGTTAGTTTCTGCACCCTCTTATCCCGTGCCAGCAGAATGGGGTTCCATACAGATTTAAGAAGAGGTGTCCTTGGAGTTCATTAGCCTGATTTAAAGTTTTAACAGAGGTAAATTCGGAACTGTATTGGAGGAGGAGGCATAGGAGAACTTCCATACTCTCTTTTTGTCTTCCTTATTTAACTTGAAAATCAACTGTCGTTTCCTTTCCTCACCCGGTCTTCTTTAATCACGATTGAAGTCCAAAACATGAATTAGCATTTGAAATCTAGGGGTTTGCCCTCAAGGATTTAAGGGAGAAACAGGGAAAAAAAAAGAAAAATAAGGACCAGTTAACAGAAGATATTTTCCTCTTCAGTTGTTGTTTTGTGTTCTCAAGTGACACTTTGGAAAACATGCGCCAGATTCTCTTTCTTTATTTCCCTATATTACACATGCATTTTCACAGCCAGCTTGAAGTAAGAAAATGCTCTCTTCCTTGCATTTTGCTGTAAGCAAGGATAAAACTGTTCCAAAAAAGCAAAGTGTCTTAAAACTGGCGAGGAATAAATGGTTGGCAAAGTTGTCGGGGGTGATTTCCATGTCAGGGAATTGGCACATCTTTCAGTAAGGCAGTTCTGAATAATACCATCCACACCATCTTTCTTTCCAGTTGCTGGCTGCAGCCAGCCAAGTTACTTCTATAGCAGTTTAAAAGGTCAGGTGGGAGGTTGTGCAAGTTCTGCATCTGCTGGAAGTTGGTATTTGTGGCAGAAGAGTGTTTTATTATGCACACAGTTTGATTTTTTCAGCGTTTGTCAATAGTCCATGCAATTCGTACTTATATGCTGGTCAATCTATTATTCAAATCTCCTTATGTACTAGATAGTTTAATCAATTTGAACTACCGACTGACTACCAAAAATTACCCTCCTCCCCAAATTCCAAAGCTTGTCAAGTATGAAAAATACCCCATCCAATGCTTATAGGAACAGCTCATCTGTCCTCTTAGTTGTTAGGATTACATGCTTTCATAGAGTAGCATTTTAGTGTTACTTTGCTATTACACTAGAGACTGAACTGTGGCTTACGATCTCCAAATTAGTCCTTATTACCTAGGAATATCTCCTTACCTTGACTAGTTTTCTTTCTAAGATGTATCTTTTAATATTGACAGAAGGCTGTGCATGAAGACAGACCATCTCTCTGTCAGACCATCATTCATATTTTCAAATTTGTGGAAGAAAAAGAAAAATCAGACATCAGAAAACAAGCATATAAGAAAGCAGTTCAGATTAGCAACGTGTTTGTAGGTTTCTTTCTTCTCACCACCTTCTACTGCTGCTGAAAGCAGAAATGAGAGATATCTTCCAAGCTGTCAGTACGCACATGGCTTCAGTTTCAGCAGTTATCGTCACGCTCTAAATAGTTGACATGTTATTTTACAGGAGTTACTTAAGAAATCTGAATCTCCTCCCAAAAATCAGGTCCTTCTATTGAGAAAAAAAAAAAAAAGGCAATGTATTAGTATTAGAAGACTATGGATTAGCCCTCAAAAGCATCCTTGGAAATTTTGCATCTTCAGATACTGGAGATACTGTCTTTACATGGAAACTTGATGATTAAGATCAATGGGATGGTAGCACTGAAACTGTCCATCCCCAAACCAGAGGAGTCAGGTATATCACTTCTCTAGTTTTATGGCATTCTCTTCAATTTCCAGAGCTCTCTTTTCTGGCAGAGGGTAGTTACATATCCTCTTTAAGATTTTTTTTTTCTTTTCTTTTTTTCTGTCAGAAACATCACAGGATGTTCATGCCCCTCTTTGAAAGCCGAAATACAGCTTTTGATTTCTTGGTGCTGAAACACATTTGAAACTTGACTCAAAAATAGGCAATTTGTGCAAGGAAGTAGAAAAGGTAGCATTTAGTTTTATTCCTCTGAAAAATACCAGTAGCTCCCCATTTCAGTGAAAAGCAATGTTGAGGACTTTTTGGTTTTAATGTAATTATTTATTCCTTACTGCTGGAGACTTTGTAAGCTTGCACTTGAAGAGAATTTAAAAAAGAAAATTCAAAGATAGAAGACTAGATGTGAGTTATTTTGCTTACAATAACTAAAAGAAAAAACTAAAAATTATCCCCCATAACCTAACCTGGAAGGTAAAGCACTGTTTTCTTCTCCTTTTACACTTACTAAGTTACAAGCATAATTTTTTACAAATCACTTCTCACTGAAATGTCCTCTCAGGACTGCATTTGATACAATTATTTTTCTTTCACTAAATAATTTATTTTCCTCAAGCAGGAAGTAATTTCTTTCTGTTTGCCAGACACCTTTAGGAGATGGCAGAATTCAGATGAGAAAGTGTTTTGATAGAAAGGTGCAAAGTTGAAAGCCAAGCCAGAAAGCAATGTCATGAGGACAGGTGTAGAAGAAAAGCAGCACAATGCTATCACATTTTGATTCCAGATGTGTCTTCATGAGTTTAAAGGAGTGTAAATATTTCAAATTCTGGCTCCTTAGACCTTGGGTCTTGCTGAAACTTGATACGATCACTCAAAAATACCCAAAACCTCCTGAGCATGCAGTAGAAGGAACATCCTGATCAGCCAAAACCAAGTAACACATGCCAGTCCCCTAGTCTTTAGCAAATCTGGGGGGGTTGTGTGCTCTTGTTTCTTTTACAACGGCATTCCCCCACCCCTCAGTGTCCCTCCTCCAAACACGAACAGCATCGATAAGACACTGATGCAAATGTAATTCTCAGCAGTTCTCTTGGAACGCAATGCAGTGGTTATTTAAGTGAAGAGGATATTAGAAGAAGTTAGAGAATTTGTTTCCTGAAATGATCTTGCACTTGACTCAGTAAGCCAATTTGGGTTATATATTGGTCAACATCCACTTGATCAGATCTTCAGGTTAATACTGCAGGTAACTGAGTCTAAATTTCAAAGGAGAAAAGTGCATATTCAGAATGAAAGAAGTGTTCAATTCAATTACAGTTCTTGAATAACGCAGTGCTTAGACCTAGCTGGGAAAAATACCAAAGGTCATCTTCATACATCACCTCCTGGTTTCTTTCTCAGCACCTTGCTAAAAGAGATGATTTCCAGTAGATAGATTTTCTTTAAAACTAGGAATACCTCATTTCTTTACTTTTCTTTTCTTGCTATCATACATTTTTCTGCAACACCACATTTACAGATCGCACAGACTTAAACAGAGATATATATTTCTTGCTATAGTGTGTTTTCTGGAAGAAAGTCTCTTGTTGCTGCTTTTTTTTTGTAACACCTTGATTCTCTTTGATATTTAATAACTAGATTTACCATCATTACCTTTGCCGCTTCTGTCAGACAACATACCTTGCCAGCAAATAAATATTCTGGCTCTGCTAGTTGTTTTTTCTTTCTTTTTTTTTTTCTTGAGGAGAAAGGCTTTTCATTTTATCTGTCTTTGAAGATATCTGTAGTGATGCTTAAATCAGCTGCAGGTGCTATCAGTGCTACTTCTAACAAATGTATTTATTATATTTGCTTATAAGAAATTGTTGTCTCTTCAAATGGCTATTCTCAACAATACACATTTAATGCAAAATCGGAAGTGATGCTTCTTCTTTGGAACCAGAGTAAAAGTAAAGAAGCTTGGAGCATCTGCTTCATTTGTTGGAAACTTGAGCTCATGAGAATATTCATTTTCTGGAAAGAGGTACCTGATCAGTGCCCTGTGATGCCTATCAGGTCTCAGTTCAAGCTGATCTTGTCAGCAACTCTGTTTTCCTCCTGTCCTCTACAAGGACCTCATCGATACTTAACCAGCAAGGGAACCCTTTTTTTTTTTCCATATGACCTCTGCCTTTGTAATGGCTGTTTGCTCTAAGAATTAATTAATAATTAAATCGGTCCCAGTGGGCGTGGCGGTCACTGCAAGGTTCTCATGTAGGTGTTATGTCACATGGAAATCCTCAACTTCGATGACACTTGATTTGACAGGTCAGCTTAGGTTGATCCTATCAGATGAGCTCCCTAAATGATGAAGAAAGCAGTGTGGAAACCTCTACTGAGAAAGCCGATCTTCTAAGGCTGGATGTAATCACAAAGACACAAAATGTATTGCAAGACCATCTAAGCACCCAGGGTCTTCCATTCATGTTTTCTGTCTCTATCATTAGATATTGTAACATGCTCATCCTTTAGAATTTTTCTGGGTTTACTCTCCTTCTTTAAATACTTGTAAATAATATCCAGCATCAAATAAAAAGTTAAAGATAAATGCTTATTAAAGCTCGTAAGCTTGAAACCTGTTTGATTTTAAGTTTAATGTACAGATTTTAGATTTTGTAAGCAGCTATTTTGACCTAAAAACTCAGGTTTCTTTCCTGGAGTGAATTGTGCTCATAACTACCTAATCAAAAATCTTCCTGTCCTTTTTTGTAACTGCATTCCTTGCACAACAGTTAGACTATTTTGTACATGGGTAATGACCTCGAGGTGAAATTGAAAGGCTTTGCATGTGTTAGAAGATTAAGGCTGAAACCTTAGAAGCTGGGATCTGAACTCTCTAATCCACAACAGCATGCTACAAACACCTCCTCCTCTTCCATTCTTTTCCTCTTCCCCTTTTTCCACCAACATCCCTATAAATTCTGCAGGAACGGGTCTATGCAGCGTTTGGGCAGCAACTACAAGAAATGTTGTAGCTGAAGACCGCAAACCAAGAAAAACCTGTTTCTTGAATGGGCAAATAAACATGAGCAGACCATAAGAACAAGAATAAATCTTGAAATTGAACGCTATTACTCTTAAGGATGTGCCTAAAGCAGGCTACGACATGACTTGTCTTACTGGCCTCTGAGTGGAGAGCAACAGAAAGGAAACACGCATGCACGTACATTAACCTGCAGCACTAAGCTACTTTGTCAGATTCCTTCATTCCAGGTGTTGACAAGAAATTAAAATACGAGGGCTCCACTCCTGGCAGTGGGTCTAGTGAGTCTGGCTGAGAAGCCCACTGAACCTGTAGGGAACTTTGCTCGTCCCTTCAGCAGCCAGCAGAGCACCTACCCACACGCATCAGGTTCTAATTACGCAACGAACACCCTCCTCATAAATCTCCTTCTTCTTCTGGGTCCATTCCCACATGGCAAGGGAATGGGAATGTGCCCTGGTTTATACATCATAGGGTTTGGCAACTTGAGCAGGTTACACAGGGTTATGTATCAGGGTAGTTTTTGATGACGGTGGTTTTGGGAAGGTAGTTAGCCCAGTTCAACTGAACATTTATAGGTACAATTTTCCACAAAGGAAATAGAGCCAGGCAGAGTTCTTCTCAGCAGCTTTACATGTGGATTAAATAAGATAGGCAATGTAGAGTTTGGGAAGTAAAGCAAACATGTAGGCATTATTATAGATATAGTTTTGCGGGGTTTAATCCCACTCTGTTCCTTTCTGGGTTTCCTGACTTTATAGAAGTCAGAAACAATCTTAATTTACAGGTGTTATTTTTGAATATAATTCTAGTTTTTTCATGGCAATGAAAGCATGACTTTAATCTCTAGAGCACGTAAAGTTACGAGACAGGGAACAGCTTGAGAGAGTCCAGCACAGAGCGACAAAGATGATGAAGGACGTGGAACATCTCCCTGATGAGGAAAGGCTGAAGGAGCTGAGTCTTTTCAGTTTGGAGAAGAGGAGGCTGAGGGGTGACCTCATAAATGTTTATAAATATGTCAAGGGGGAGTGTCAGGAGGACAGAGCCAGGCTCTTTTCAGTGATGTCCAATGACAGGACAAGGGACAATGGGTACAAGCTGGAACGTAGGAGGTTCCTCAAAAATATTAGAAAAATCTTTTTCCCTGTGAGGGCGCCAGAGCCCTGGCACAGGCTGCCCAGGGAGGGTGTGGAGTCTCCTTCTCTGGAAACTTTCAAAACCCACCTGGATGTGTTCCTGTGTGACCTACTGCAGGTGATCCTGCTCTGGCAGGGGGGATGGACTGGATGATCTTTTGAGGTCCCTTCCAACCCCTGACATTCTGTGATTCTGCACTATTTAACTCAGTAGAAATGCAAGACAGAGGGACTTTAATTTGGAGGATGTATACTGAAGAAGTTACTACAAAAGCCAGCCAAGGATGTGAACATCTGTCTGATCCTGTTCCAGCTGTGCCAGCAGATGAGATTCTTCTGTACATATTCAGTAGCTATAGCAATTTTAAAATACTTCAGGAGCATGGAATTAATAGTAGTGAACTTCAGAAATTCATAATACATCGACTATAAACACAGTACACAGTTAAGTGAAGCAAACAAAATGTGCTGCATTTCATCCATTTTATTATGTACAGGACCTTTAGCAATTTATATATATAATATATATGTGTATGTGTGTATATTAGAAGCCTTTTTTAAACCTCAACATCGTGAGTAGATGAATCAGCTATTGATTTGGTTTGAAAACAGGTATTAATTACAGATATGTATATAGCTGTCAGTTTTGCCAACAGCTCTCAATGTCTTATTTTTGTTATGTGTTTCACAGGCTGTATTCGATCTTCTACCACTGCTGTACTTAGCAAAAACGTGTTCACAAAGGGAATTAGCATTGTAGGAAAAAGTCTTAACTAAGCAATTAATATTACTCGAGTTTCTCACACTTTTCTGAAGGGCTACTGACAATTGTCTGTCAAAGAGTATAAGATACAAAGAAAATACTTTCAGGTTTTACTTTTTTTTCATGTATTTGATTTTAATTTTACGTACTGTATTTTAAAAGAGAAAACCACAGAGCCCTATTTTTTTGTCTGCCCAGAGACACTAGAAATGCTACCCACGTAGATTTTCAAATACTCCTGCCTCGCCCTTCCGTCCTTCAGCAGGCGGGTGCCCCGCAGAGCTTGTATGAGCTGTTTAAGAAGCTGAGGCAAAACTGTTCAGTCTGGGAGAGCCCCAGTCAGGGAATGCATTTTTAGAAAATACTTTTTGATCCCCCTTGCCTGTAACAGGAGGGGCAGGCAGTCCCTTGCGCATTAATCCCCACCATGGGGACACAGTGTTACGTTGCAGACGTCTGGGACCACAACCAAGAAACCTACTTCTTCGGCATAGAGTGCCCTTTGTCTCGCTGTGCTGCCAGGATTGTGGGAAAATCAGGGCTTCAGCTTTTGGGGTTGCTTTTTGATTGTTTTTTTTCCTGTGGGTTTTTTTTTCTTTGTTTTGGTTTTGTTTTTTATAAAAGCCTGTGCAGAGGATCTTCTATTCGTCTTAGATCTTGAAGTTTGTTACAGTAGAAAATGGAGAGGCTTTCACAGTAGTAGAAAGGATGTTTTGCCCATTTGTCTCAATTGCTTTCTCCAGAAAAGTGGCCAAACACGCATTAGAAGTACAAAATAAAGCCCTGCATGTGTTATACTAAAGAAATCAGCTTCTCGGCGGCAACAAAATCTGTCAGCAAGTAGCAAGTAAAACAAAATTATCAGTAACGCAGCATGCTGAGAAAATTGAGCTGCCTTGTAAACTTGTTGCTGTAAATCTCTCCTACCGTTTAATTTTCTCCCTATCCACATCTGGTTTATTCATTGTGTGGGTCTAAATTTAGGATGCAAGCTTTTTGCTGCAAAGCCTGTGTAGTTGCACACATGACATGTATTTGGCATATGCTGTGCATCCAGGCATGTCTTTGGGGAATATTCTGTTCCCAAACCAAATCGTTTGGTAAATCCAAACCCTCAAAAAGGTAATTATACCCTTCCTTGCTCTGGTAGAATTATCTTCTCGTGCTTCTCAAAGCGCAGCTGGCTGTCTTGCTCTTACATAATGAGAAGTGATACGCTGCTTCTTCATTATGTAGCTTGGTTGGGCATCCTTCACCAAGTCTAGTTCTTTGGAAGCAGGTATGTTGAGCTCTGCAGGCTCTCGTATTGCTGATGTAAAATTAATTCTGATACCAATCTGCCTTCCCAACACCTTGTAAAGTCAACAAGAGCTGAACAGACCATTAAGGAAGCGACAGAATCAACCTCTCTCCAAAAAAACCTCATTGGAGTTCTCGGCTTGTAACTTAAGGACCCTCCTGCTCCGAAGAAAACTTTCTCTTATTCAAGCCAGGACCAGTTCCCAGGGATTGTTGCTTTGCCTGAGAAAGTGGTATATTCACTCAGGTTATTAGAAGGAGACAGAATTTTTATCTACCCTTTCATTTTTGACTAATTCCTTTTTTTGTTTATTCCCTTAACAGTCATACAGTCTTGTCACATTGTTGCTGACTGGAATTACACTCCATCTCAGGTCACACTGTCATTTTAAATCTGACTGTTAAAGCAAAAGAAAAATGAGGTCAATAATTACTGTCATTTTCTTGGGAACTGACAGACCACGTCTGAGGTCTCCCTAGAGAAATCTTCTTTAATTACAAGTTAAGCTGATGTTCCCCTGTGTAGCAGGTAGAATTGAGCAGGATTACTTTTAAAAGGATTGCACTGATCTGCTCTGGTGACAGTTTCATTTTGAAGTTCCGATAACAAGCAAGAGGATAGATTAGGAAGATACAGTTCTCGGGAGCATACACAACTAACACGTACTGCAAATTGGGCCACAGCACCCACCCATCTCTTCCACTCTTCTTTTAAGGACGGATGAATTCTATTTTGAGAATTGCAATTGCTATGTATTAATTTGGCGATTACTTAATATGATGGTAAAGAGCAGAGAAAAAAAAAAAGGTTTGGAAATTGTAGAAGAGAAATCCTGCAAGCAGTGATTCCACAAAGTCTATTTTCATCCTGGAAACAGTATGACACTCGGCCTTTTACACGTTTTTCATTGTTTTGTGTTGTAATAGACTGAGTGCTTTCAAGTATTTAAATTATGAATAGATTTTGGGAAACCAAGTAAATATTAATGGGTTCTTAAATCACTTTCTTTCTAAACCATGCAATTGTAGTGCAGAAACCTTCCAAGTTCCTTTTCCTTGTACTTAATAAAAACCAAACAGCAGATCAATTTTTGCAAAAACAATTCATCTCACAGTGATGTAAGATCTGACAGCAGCATGGCTGGTACAATAAGACTTAGCATATTTTATCTGAGAAATTAATATTTTCTATGACTCCTAGCAGGTTGTATAGTCCAGAAACAAAGACTAATGTCCAAAATAGCTCACTTATGTACACTGTTTTCATGAAAACTATTCTGCCTCTTAGGGCTTACTCACCTTTGATGTTGATGGCCCTTCAACCTGATCTGAGTCCTGACAGAAGCCATAAAGCAGATGTCCCTGTTACCATGGGTGGGATGAGAATCATAGCACTGAGCAGGACTATGAAACTAAGTGAAAGGAGACGTCTTGTTGAAACTAAAAATGCCAAAGCAGAAGGAGCCTATATATTAGTGCCATTTCTCGTGAAGTGAAAAGCCTGGAGTATGTTGGTTCCTCAGCTGAAAATAGCTCAAATTCCCATTTCCTACAGGACCACACCAACCATCAACCAACAAGGGCAAGCGTAAAGTCTTCCATCTGGGAAAGAACAACTCCACATAGGGATATAGGTTGAAAGAGGTTCTCCTTCCCTCTACTCTGCCCTAGTGAGGCTGCATCTGGAATATCGTGTCCAGTTCTGGGCCCCCCAGTTCAAGAAGGTCAAGGAACTGCTTGAAAGAGTCCAGCGCAGCCACAAAGATGATTAAGGGAGTGGAACATCTCCCTTACGAGGAAAGGCTGAAGGAGCTGGGTCTCTTCAGCTTGGAGGAGACTGAGGGGTGACCTCATTAATATTTATAAATATCTAAAGGGTGAATGTCAGGAGAACAGAGCCAGGCTCTTCTCAGTGATATCTAATGACAGGACAAGGGGCAACGGGTGCAAGCTGGAGCATAGGAGGAGCATATAAAAGCATTAGGGAAAAACTTTTTCCTTATGAGGGTGCCAGAGCCCTGGCACAGGCTGCCCAGGGAGGTTGTGGAGTCTCCTTCTCTGGAGACATTCAAAACCCGCCTGGACACGTTCCTGTGTGGCTGCCCTAGGGGATCCTGCTCTGGCAGGGGGGTTGGACTAGATGATCTTTTGAGGTCCCTTCCAACTCCTAACATTCCGTAATTCTGTGAAAGCCAGGCAATCCTGTTTCAGGAGCGTCACACCAAGTAAAATGCTGCACAACTCTCTCTGCAAATATAACTGCACTAAAGCACTACATGCTGGGTTTGGGGTTTTTTCATGTATTATTATAAATTTAGCAGTACACAGCAGAACTTGCTATTCTGCTTCACTACAGCTAGACCCTAGCATTTTCAGAGAGGCAGGATGGAAGCAGCAGTTCGAGTGATACTTTTATTTCTAGAGGTAAAGCAGAGTGGCTTTGAAAATAAAAATACAGCAAGCAGCTAGAATTAAGTCAAAGCAAACTAAGAAAAAAACAACAGGCTAACATTTATGCTTTGAAGTGCCAATTTTCTGGATTCCTTTTCAAAACTGCAGTTTAAATCTGACACATACCAGCATCCATGATGCTACATTTCTGTTTGGTTGAAGCGCATATGCTGGGAAACTACTGAGCTCTACAAAAAAGCTGGCAAAGCAGAGGTGGATGTGAAGGGAGACCTAGATGCGCACAGGTCTGTTTGGTGGCTTTATTCCTTCATTGTTTAACTTCTTTTTCAGCATACCTATATACAAAATTTAGGATCCAGCTGCCACATAACATTGGAGGCTCCTAAATTCTCCAGGTGTTTGCATTTCCAGTAGTAACAGCACCTGTATTTCTGCAGGTAGCTATGCTGGTCTGAGCTCCAGGGGCATTCTTGAGCCTTGCCTTCCTGGCCTTCCCTTCCTTGTGCGACAGAGTTTTCTAAATTGCCACGTATAGACCAAAACTTGGTACTCATGATGCCACCAAACCCACTACCTTCTTATTCCCGTTAATCCGGTGCGTACAGCCCTCACCTGTTGTATGGGAGGCTAAGCTTCAAACTACTCTTCTACTTAACTTCAACTCATATCTCACATATTTTTATGACTTTCCTAACTGCTTGGGCTGGCACATTCCCCTAAATTTCTGAGCACAGTCAGCCATCGCTAGTATCAAAGATCAGAGAAAAATTGGAACCAATGTCATTCATCATAATGTCTGGATTCTAGTCCCTGCTGAAGTATTCTTAGGTAGACAGTAGAAGAAATGAAGAAAAACTAATTTCAGTGTTAATTACTAGTCTAAGGCTCAGGTGGTGTTCTTCAGGGCTCAGTATTAAGGCCAGTTCAGTTTAATATCTTTATCAATGATCTGGATGAGGGAGTAGAGTACATCCTCAATAAGTTTGCAGATGACATGAAGAAGCTGCGTGGGAGTGCTGATCTGCTTGAGGGTGCAAAGGCTCTGCAAGGGGATCTGTACAGGCTGGATAGATGGGCTGAGGCCAGTTGTATGAGGTTCAACAAGGCCGAATACCAGGTCCTGCGCTTGGGTCACAACAACGCCATGTAACTCTACAGACTTTGGGAAGAGGGACTGGAAACCTGCCCAGTGGAAAAGGACCTGGGGGTGTTGATGGAAAGCCAGCTGAACATGAGCCAGCAGTGTGCCCAGGTGGCCAAAAAGGCCAACAGCATCCTGGCCTGGATCAGGAATAGTGTGGCCAGCAGAAGCAGGGAAGGGATTGTCACCCTGTACTCAGCACTCATGAGGCTGCACCTCAAATCCTTCATTCAGTTTTGGTCCCCTCACTACAAGAAAGACATTGAGGTGCTGGAGCAGGTCCGAAGAAGAGCAACAAAGCTAGTGAAGGGTCTGGAGAATAAGTGTTATGACAGAACTGGGGTTGACTAGCCTGGAGAAGAGGCTCAGGGGAGACTGTATCACTCTCTACAAATAGCTGAAAGGAGATTTTAGAGAGGTGGGGCTTGGTCTCTTCTCCTGAGTAACAAGAGGAAATGGCCTCAAGTTGTACCACAGGGGGTTTGGATTGGATATTAGGAAAAAATTCTTCACCAAAAGGGTTGTTAATCATTGGAACACACTGCCCAGGGAAGTGGTGGAGCCCAATCCCTGGAGATATTTAAAAGACGTGTAGATGTGGTGCCTAGTGGCACGGTTTAGTGGTGAAGCTGGCATTGCTAGGTACCCAATTGGACTCAATGATCTTAAAGGTCTTTTTCAACCTAAATGATTCCATGATCCCCTGACAGAAGGTACTGGTACCACAGGAGCACCTGGCACACTGGCTGCAGCTCGTACATGGGTACCACTTTCTTATCTTGGTTGTGTTTGCAAAGGGAAAGACTTATTTAGGTATCCAGCTCCAGAAACAGTCACTGACCCCAAGTTCAGCTCAGAGGGAGGCAGCTCAGGTACCCTCTTCCAGAAGGGGAGCTGCCACATGCTCTCCAAGCCCACCTGCCTGCCCAGTGCAGGGAACCAGGCACTCGAGTCTTATGCCTTGCCCAGGGAGCTTGGACATCTCCCTTGGCACCATGGAAGTCATCAAGGCACCTCAGCAAGGCACTACACCCCAAACATCCTTGAAGGTTTAACTCTTCCTTACAAGATACATTTGAGTAGAGCAAATGCAGAACTAAATCAAGATGAAACTGAAGAAATTCTGTTTGCCTGTGTAAGTAGCATCTTTTAGCACACTCCTGGCAACTTAGGCAAGCCAGATGTTCTGCTTCGGGTTTGTGCAGATAGTGGTGGCAGCCTACCTCTTTCTTGCAGGCATTGCTAAACCACATGGTGAATTACTCTCAAGAGCAATAAAATAGCAGAACCTTTAAACACTAGTTCCCTTACATACTTTCTCTTCTGACCTATGTTCTTGTAATTTTGAAGTATTTCAGGAAAAAAAAAATAAATCTTACCTGTTGTCCATAGTCAAGCCACCTGGACAGCTACATTTAGCTGTATCTCTCCATGGTTGCCAAACTTTACATCCTTGCATTCATTTTTCACATCAGAGATTAGTAGCCACTCTTCTTATTGAGGAAGCCACTGAGAAGGTAGCTTTTTTTCTTGCAGGGAGCATAACCTGAGCAGCAAAATCTGTAAGACTACCTTCCCCCTGCAGCTACCTTCCCTTTATCTTCTCACCCTCAGTAACACCCTCATCAACTCAGCTTTCTCTGCTGTGGCTAAATCAGCACAGGAGGAGGTATTCAGCCCTTTGGGCTGTAATCACAGTTCAAACAGCTGTTCTCCATCCGCTCCAGAGAAACCCAGCCTCTTTGATGAATCAGCTTCCCTCGGTGACTTACACTGTCAGATAACAGGCGGGCATGCAAGCAGCCAGCCTTGCACAGGATGCCAGCCCTCAGGCAGAAATAACCCTCAGCTGCAAAGATACTGCCCTTTCTGTCGCCAAAAAAAAAAGAAAAAAAAAAAGGAACCCAATATCATAACACCAGTTGGAAAATGTCCAGACATTTGTACATAGGCGTGCAAGATTTAATCATGGAATGGAGCATATATTTTGTAAGGAAATGATAGGAATAAAATATAATCTTGTTGAAAAACATTGAAAATCAAATTAATAGTTTTCAGACTGGACATGGCTCTTGATGAGGTCTTTTAGAAATGCTAAACGTTTCTCAAATATAAACAGTGCTATTCTGTGTTACTTTCAAGGATGTTTTTGACATATTTTACATAATTTACTGACAAGATTTACAATATCTTTCTCTACTGGAGTGCTTAAAGGCTTATTGTGAAAGCTTTTAGGAGAAAAGAAATAGGAAGAGAAATATATGAAGACCATTCATTATTTTATTTTCTGTGCTAAAGCCGGAACAGCTGCCTTCTGCTTTTTTCTCCACCACACTGTGTTTTTCAAATAGAGGGTTTCTGTGTTAAATTAAAATGTATCATGCAACTTGCATTTCCAAAATGATGGTACAGAACTCTCTCCTCTTGGAAGTTGTAATAGCCACATCTTTAGATGGAGTCGACAGTGTTCTTTCTGTTAGCTGTTGTTCGTTATTTTTCACAAAATACGTGCAAACATTACCAGACGTTGCTCACATGTTATAGGGGCCTGGACCAGTAGCAGAACATCCGTGGCTGCAGCACTGCTTAGCTTCGGTCACTTCTATCACACCAAATTACGTGTCTTCTTAGGACTGATCCAGTTACAAAGGTCTGTTCTCTTTGCAACGCCACTTCTCAGGAAGGAATCTGACAGAGAGATTGCTACACTAGCAAAACCATCCTGCCTGGATGCACCTGGCCAAAGAGCCCTCTAGCCAGCCCAGTTCACCACAGTCGGGGGGACTGCACTGCTGCTGGGAGCTCTGGCGATAGAGCTGTGCTGATGAAGGTTTGTGATGCAGTTAGCCCCTAATCCGGGCCAGCCATGGGAGTGGAAAGAACATCCCAGAACACGGCAGGCAGAAATTACCAAGTCAAATAAGGAGTTGAGTTTCTGCTTCTTGATTAATCTGAAATGCTAAAAAAGATCTGAGATAATGTATCCTCCAGCTAATTTTTTTTCCTTCCTTCCGTCCCTCCCTCCCTGTGCATCCATGTAACATAGTGGCAGCCTCAGTTGTCAGTTTCTCTCACAAGCTCCCTCCAGCTCTTTCCTACTCTCAGTGAGATTATCTAGCAATGAGTTCCGTATATTAATTATAAATTACATAAAGCAACAGTTTGTTATCAGCTTCTGGATGTCCTGTCTCCCAATTTCATTGAATAGCCCCCTTGTTATAGTCACACAATACAGAGCAACCTCTGGCTCACATTTCTGCCTTCTTCTTTTTCTGCTGCTTTTGTATAATAAAAACTAAAGAAGTGCTTTCTTTGGGGCTTATTATACACATATTTCCCTCACATATGTAACAGACAAAGCATAGAAGGTGACAAAAACCTAAAAGCTATCTGTGATGAAGATTTGTCCCCGAGTGTAGATCATTGTTTCAGATTACTTTTCAAATGCTCCAAGCAATTAAAAGCTAAAATGTTATTTCTGTGAGCACTTACACCACAGTCATGAGACTTAACTGTGAATTTCCTTTCCCTCATTTCCTCCCATTTCAGCCATTCTAAAGCCAACACTACCGTTTTCCAAAACTTAGTATTTGCATGGTCAAATATATGCAAGCATCTCAAATTAGTTTCTTTAAACATGCTGATAAATTCAGATTAATTCCTGTAATGCTTATTCACTTACTATTAATGGAGCAAAAATCTTCAAGAAATTACAGAAAAGTTGCCATCTGAATGATAAAAATCCCTATACAGTTAATATATACTTTCTAGTATGGTTGTGTCAAATTTCACATTTACTTCCAGGAGCTGTATTGAAGAGCAGAGGCTGGCACCCGATTCTGTTTTCTGTTTGAAGCTTGACGTGAAAGCTCTTTGTACAGAGAATATTATAATTCCTGTATGGCTGTGTAAGAACAAGCAACAAATTATCTCGGATTTTTGAGATACTGAATGACATTCAAAGCTTTTGCATGAAAAAAATACCCACAACACTAATACAAAAAGGCTATCAGATAGCATAAGTAAGATTGAATGCAGTTTATTCATCTGTAAAGGATAGATCATTGGTGTTTTGAGAAAGTGAATGTATTTTGGATACATCAAAGGTATTTTGATACTGCCCTGCTTAGATAACATATACATAATATTTGCATAGCTCATACTTCTCTTCCTAAAACTATTAGGAAACCAGTAGACAATGGTCCTTCAGTGAAGACCAGCACCAACATAGATGTATAAGCATAGAATGAGAAGATATTTTTTCCATACTTGCTGACTTTGAAATAGTGTTCTAAGTGCAATCAGCATGGAAACAGTAATTCACATACATGCACCATGTTACTTACTTATTTCCATTGCTGTTGCAAAAATGTTGAAACTCATTAGAGATCTCTATGTTGCTTTATCATAATTGACTTTATGCTCCCTCCCCTTCTTTCCATTTAGGTGATTTGCTCAGATAACTTAATTTCTTTTTCATAGACACCCCCTTGTCACGAGGGAGAAGCTTCCGTGCCCTTAGGAGGTTGCAAGCTGCGCTGGTGGTGGCATATGCCTCCGATAGGGTCTCCCATGCCAAACAGGTCTCCACTGAAGGGTCAGACTAAGTGTGTCCATGGGTAGGATGGGCTCGCTGACCTCCCGGCAACCACACTAGGAGAAGGACAACTCTAACTCCAAACCCAGGCAGATGGAGCTTGTTTAGCCCTGTAAGGCCATCCATCTAAGAGAAGGATACTCTAACTAAACCTACGTCCTGAGGACTTTGCTGTCACCGTCCAAGCTCGCTAGGCCCTGGCAGATGAAGCTTAGGAGTAAAGAGTGGGGCCAGTTCTGTGCACGCTGCGCCTCACCTAAAAAATCCATTGTGCAGGCTTGAAGGTTACACCCACATTTGTAAAGTCCTGTCGCAACAGTGAGGTAAAAAAGGGAAGGTGATAAGGTGCCCGGGAAGCCACAGTCCCACCCCTGCCTGCAGGTGGTTCAGGACATTGGTCGCTCGAGATTGGCCCCGGAGATGACAGTTTTGTTCGGCAACATCCTGAATGACCAAGCAGCCTTTTTCAAGGAGAGCACTGCTTGCTCCACACGGAGAGGGGCCTAGAAAAGGTGGCCTAACCAGAGATCATCTCCACCCTCCACCCAGTTGGCTAACCGCGGCCAACGGGCATCTTCTGATGTGGTTGAACAAACACAAAGAGACAAAGGCATACACCTGCCTCCAAAGGTGTGTTCAGGTTGACACTCACATGTTGGAACATTAGAACCATACTTGATACTGCAGATAGTGGACGTCCAGAGAGTCGTTCTTCTCTAATTGTCCACGAACTATCATCACTCGCAGCTCTCAGTGAAGTTCGTCTCCATAAAGAAGGCAGCCGCAAAGAACATGGTGCCAGCTACACACTCTATTGGTCAGGCAAACCCAAAACTGAAAGACACCTTTCAGGAGTTGGTTTCATAATTAAAAACTCCATCGCCTCCAAACTTGAAAATCTGCCGACAGGTCATTCTGATGGCATTATCTCCCTATGCCTCCCACTACACAACAAGCAACATGTTGTTCTCTTCAGCGTATATGCCCCAACTCTCCAAGCTGACCCTGCGGAAACGGACAAGTTCTACACCGACTTGTGCTGCCTCACCCAAAAGGTTCCTGCAGA
>NW_009717672.1:0-774 GCF_000703405.1 Apaloderma vittatum
GCTAGAAACAAGTAGATTCCGATTAGACATTCGGAAGTGCTTCACCATGAGGGTGGTGAGACGCTGGCACAGGTTGCCCAGAGAGGTAGTGGAAGGCCCATCCCTGGAAGTTTTTAAGGCCAGGCTGGATGCAGCTCTGAGCAACCTGATCTAGTGGGTGATGTCCCTGCCCATGGCAGGGGGATTGGAACTGGATGATCTTTCAGGTCCCTTCCAACCCAGACAATTCTATGATTCTATGATTCTATAATATAACTATTCTTCTGGATAAGGAATAAAGACGGATAGAGTGTGTAAGAAAAGTTAACCCTGTCATTTAGTTTGCAGCCTGTCTGAAAAGGCATTGGATTATCAACCCAAACTTTATAATCTGGGCACTGAAGAGAAGTAGCAGAGATGGATTAGAATTTAACTTCATGGAGTAATATGTGACTGTAAATTATGAAAATTGTGCAGTACACTTGAGCTCAGATTAAGCTGTATTTTTCAGGATTTTTGAGAGACATTTTATTAACAGTTTCATTTTTCTTAAATTAAATATGGGATTATGGAGGAAAGTACTTGGAAAAATATTATTTTTAGAAATTTAAATAGGTTTGTTGTGATTTATCTTTCTTCTTGAACCCTCAGCTAGAGAAGTACTTAAAAGCTGGGATAAATAAAAGATAAAATTATCAATATAATTACATTTATGTAAGGCTATTTAAAAAAAATGGCGTACATAATGAAGCTACTGCGAAAACAAATATATAGAAATAAAATATACAGGGAAAG
>NW_009717672.1:805-34638 GCF_000703405.1 Apaloderma vittatum
AGAGTAATAGTAAAATATGCACATGTACACTCATATATATGCATCCATGTATATATTTATACAAGCACGTTCATGTGTCAATAAGTTTTATCTTATGGAAATATTGTTAAATATGAATGCTATGTTGTAATTTGACTTGGGCATTCTGATTCATGCTGCTCAAAGATCTTCTAAGATCTACTGAGAGCAGGAAATAGGAAATATTGTATGAATGTTTCATACTTTGTGCTTGTTGGCAAAAAGGCGTTAATACTTTAAGCTCTTCCTGTAGTACTGCACAAGGAAGATAGCTCTCCTTCTTATGACAGGCTTACTTAATTGAATTTGAAAATTTTAACAGCAAAGTTCTGAGTAAGCTAGTTCATTAGGCCATTTCCGTATTTAACGGAATATCTTCAGGATATGAGCTATCTTACCCTTAACATGTGTCTAAAGCAGATGGAATGAATGATCTTCTGAAGGTTCCTATTTATCTTTATCATCTAACGTACATAAGTTTTATATAGTCTCCAGATAAATATTCCATGGGGAGACTAAATTTTAGATAGTTACCGTTTCAGAAAATTAATCCGTTATACGTAAATGGGTTATTTTAAAGTGAGGAAGAAAAACTTTATTCTGGAAATCTCATTTTCTGCTCTATTTCATGTCTAATATAATTCTAACTTCAGAACCTCTAGGAGTATCTTCTGCTGGCCATTAATGAGTGATATGATTTTAAAAAATAATTAAACTTTTCTTTAGCCTTTTTTTTGGACGAAATCTCATAGTTCGATATCACTCTGCCAAGAAAATGTATATAATTTGTAACTCCAGAATGCTATTGGGTATATTTTCAAACATGGATCTTTATGTTGCAGCTTCATCCTGCTATTACATAACAGCAAGCAATTAAATGCATATGTTTAGTTAAGATTTATACTTCACATCTGGGTATGTTGTGTCACTGAGAAATACAGTTTCTATTTGTACATACTGACTTAAATTGCATATTCTACAAGATAAATATATTTATATATTAATTTTACTGTTTGAGTGTATCTAAACTTCTAGAATTCTGGAATGTTTTTTTCATTGGTATTCATTATGATTTTTAAATATCTAGCAAATCTTGACACAATTTTAATTTTAAGTTTGTTAATTAAGAAATGCTACATGCAATTCAAATATAGTTAATATTTCTAGAAATTAGCATTATTTATGAAGAAGAAAGAAGGCATCTATCATGAAAATAATTACTGTATTTTGTCTGTTCTTAGCATGCAATTCAATATATGGTGAAATGAAATTTGTGGAGTATTAGTGGTGTATTTTAAACCATTTACTAAAAGAACAGTTAATTTACTCATCCTGCAATGATCTGGATTGTGATACTGAGAAATTACATTAGAGTGTTATGTCTTCTTGTCAGATTTTAAGTATTCCCCTTGTAAAGAATGGAACGTGTGAATCAGAATGAGAAGGAACCTACCTGAGCATATCTTAAAATTCTTTTCTGGAGAAGACGCAATCTGTCACACAACATATATTAATGAGATTAGAATTTTCTGAAGAAAAATAAATTGTACAACTACTGCTGGGATATACCTTGGGATTTTGCTTAGAAATGTCATGGCAATCTGGAAAATTGATTGAAACATTCCCTTGAGTTAAACCTTGAGTTTGTTGTTTGAACAATATTCAGTGAAGCTCAGCTGTGATTCACAGAAGTTCCACTATTTTGGGTTATTCCATAAGATTTTCTTTAGCATTTCTGATTTTTTTTTCTGCAGTATATGTGCATGCATAAAAAGGGCCAACATTAATTTAGAATGCAGTGAAAGCAAAAAATATGGCCTGAATTTCATTCTTATTCTGTATGTATCACATTTTTTCTCTTAAGAGCTCGTTCTTCTTCATCTCAGATCAGCAGTGTCCAATGTAAAACTATGATAAAAAATTAAACTATTTAATGTTTTATCAATCTCAAAGATAAATTTATATGTATTATCTCAAAAGATGTGTAAACTAACCTTGATTCCCAAATCCAGTATGTGATCTTTGCCAATTTGTTCTTACATAAACTAGGTGAATAAGTAGGATGCTCAAAGCAAGTGAATGATTTTGCTGATAGAATTATTAAACTGAGAATTTTAAAAATCCAGAATAGATTTCTTGGATTATCTAAGTTCATCCTGTGCATAAAACAATCCCATCCTGCTGTTTCTGTATCAGTGTTAATAAATAAGGCTGTGTTTATCTGGATTTGCAAGCTACAGCAAATCAGTGATGGGATGTGGAGTTGTGGAGAAGATATCTGCTTGAAAAAGCTGAATAGTTCTCTAGTCTCTTTAAAAGGAATCATAGTCTAGAGGTCTCTAAGATCCAAGGGGTTTCTCTTGTTGCTCCTATTTCTAAGACTAAGCCTGCATCCCAAAGATACATTCAAAATCCCATCTAAGACTAAGCCTGTATACCAAAGATACATCCAAGATCCCATCCAAGACTAAGCCTGCATCCCAAAGATGCATACACATGTATGGCTGGTCACACAGACTGATATAGGCAGAGACAATTCTTACTGGCACAGACAGAAACACCGACACTGAAGCAGACACGAACTCCACAGGCAGCCAAACCCCCTTTCTTCAGCCAGGCTAATGGGAAGTTTGTTAGGAGTGACACACTTGCATGTACACATGTGATCCCACAACCTTCCCAGTCCTGGCTCAGGATCCCAGACTCTTATCAGGTGTTTCCATGATTTCTAAACATCTATCCCTTGTCTCAAATGAAATGGCAGTGTGAGAGTCCTTGCTAGTTTGCCATCCTACAAGCCCTGGCATGCTTCCCTTGAGCTTATTTCTAACAGGCCCAGTTATCTCCCCTTCCCCCTTCATATCTGGTTTAAATCTCTGTCAATGAGCCCTGCTAACTCCTGTTCTGAAATCCTTTATCCCCTCTGGGAGAGGTGCATCCCCCCTGCCACCACCAGGCTGGTGTCTAATATAGCAGCCCGTGGTCAAAAACCCCAAAGATGTGACCTCCTTGCCCAAATCTGGGCCAGATCTGGCCTCCCAGCCCATTCTTGGGGGACAAACCTGGCCCCAAATCCCACTCCCTGCAGGTGCTTCCCACCTGTGACCGCTGTTGGCTCCTGACCTCCTCCTGCTCACCAGGCAATCCATACCAAAGATCACCAGTGATCACACCTTTGCTCACACTCTGGACAGAGGACATAGTTGCACACCAAACAGTCAGGAGCAGAGTTTAAAAAAAATGGAGGAGAGACTGAGGTGATTAGCTGCAGGGGTTAGTAAGAGAGGCTTAATACTCTCCATTTTCCCCCACTATTTTCTTCCTTAGCCACCACATTTCCTCCCCTTACCTGCCTTTGGCCCTAAACATCCCAGAAGAAGTGTTGTAGTCTCCAAATACCATTTAAAAATATCATAATAATTTTTACATAATCTCATTAATTCCCTCAAATACTCCACAGTAAATTTCTAATTTTCATGAGACCCGAGGTAATCTTCTTTCCCTCATTCTAATCAGTTTCCAAGCTCTGATTGAACAGCTACAAGATTACAGTGATACATTCAATGGCCCATCAGTCATGAACTTAGGAATTCTGGTCTTTTTTAGTGTCTCCACTAAATCCTGCTTATTCAAACTTTTTTTATATCTGTATATAATTTATTATTTCCCTCACTTCTTGTCTTTCTTTCTGTGTTGAAAAGTCCTTGACTGGATATCCTCCTAAACCAGATGTATTTACACTTCAGATATTGAGCTGCTTTAACATCTGTGTCTAATGTCATTTGAGACAACTTTAGGGGTCCAGTATATTGTAGAAAATAACTACAGGAAAATTGTACTGAGAGCTTCCAAAGTAGTATATTAAATCGAGAGAAGATAACCTCTAACACCTAAAGGGGCATGATGTTCTTATCATTAGACAACTGAATCTGGCACATTATGTCTAGCTTCAGTCTTGGATTTTGTTCCCCTGATTGGGAAGTTTTTTTGGAGGATGGGGATGGAAGTAGGAAGGGGACATATTTGTTTGCTTTTTGCTTAAATTGTGTCTACTGTTAAAAATCTGTTGGCAAAGAGAGTATCTGAAGATCATTAATCTTCATATACTGTGTTAATCTTCAGTCAGATAAGTAGATCTTCCTGAGCATTACATCATTAGATATATTTTACAGAGCCTGAATCATTGCTTTATAACTTATATGATAAACCTGAAAATGCTATTACACTGCAGGTCTCAGTAATCACTTAAGCTATCTAATGCCTTGTCTTGTTCCTTTTTCATGACTTTTCTATGCATTCTACCCAAAGAACTCTTAGTTATAGAAAAGCAAGAAAAATAATTTGTCTGTCTTGCCCTTTAAGTCTTTATATTGCTATTGTGTTCGAGGATATATCTTCCTTTAAAGATGTGTGATTTATATCTGATGATTTGCAGAAAAACATCCTGTTGACATATAGCACATCTTATTAAGAGACTTCTCCTTTTTTGTGAGGAAGTGCTGCTGTCACTATGTGTGTCATTAGAATACAATGTCATGTATTTTATAACCTTTCCTTTCACTGCTGCTATACAAGGATACTGGTGATTGTAAGAAATAAGGTTTACCGTTCTCATTCTGCCATAGAAATTTGTGATTTTGAACATACATAGTGCATCATTGGATTTTGCACTAAAAAGCAGCCATATGTCTTTAAATTCTATAAATCAAGCATCCATATTTTGCAGATAAAGAAAATAGTGAAAAGTAGTATCAAAACAAAAAGAGCTACTGTAAAGATATTTTAATACTAAAATGAGAAAATAGACTTTTCTTTAGAAAAATTGTATTATCTTCATTTTCTGAAACGATTCATAATGAAAACATTAATTTAATCCTTGGCTTAATTACTGTGATGTTAACAGTGTGATATGTAAATCTAATTCTACTTTTTCTAATAGGAGTACAGTTCACCTTCTACACCTTTCATTTGGAAGATCATCATGACTACTTACTAATAACAGAGAATGGCAGCTTCACACAGCCATTAGCACGTCTGACTGGCTCAGAGCTTCCTTCACCAATCAATGCTGGTCTCTACGGAAATTTCAGGGCTCAGTTGCGCTTTATTTCAGACTTTTCAATATCATACGAAGGATTTAATATTTCTTTCTCTGGTAAGGAAATATCTGTAATACCTGGCTCCTGAAAAAGGGGTCACTTTTTTGGTATTTTCTATAAAGATTTAAAAAAAAAATTACAATTGAAGTAATTTTGATGAATACATACACTGGATTGTAAAATCATATAAGTTTCCTAAGCACAAATATTTCAAAGCAAGCAAACCTCCATGTAGTGACATTTTTGCTAAACAATAAATGGCAGTAAACTATTAGATACATTATCCAGTGTGTGGGGGAAACCGAACTAGTCTAATTTCAGTTAGTGGAATTCTAGATAAGTGTGAATTACTTAAGCTTTTTATGCTGCGCCATTGTTTTTATTTGTTTTATGTTCCTGGGACACTTATGGCTCTTACAAGAGTAGTAAAGTATGTTGTGTTACACATCTTAAAAACATTATAAATGTATTCATTAGACTTACTTTTAATGTAGTATAATTTGTCAATTTAACTCTCACACGCTCATCTTGTTTTTAAATCTGAAATCTGTATTAGTAGTCTAGTGGTAATATATGGATACTACTAGACTGTAGGATTCCTAGGCCATTCTATGATTCTATGATTCTATGATTCTGTGTTTACAAATATGACTAATAGAAAACATGTTCTCACTTGTAGAAGCTGACGTGTTCTCTTATTCTCAGAGTATACTCTTGAACCTTGTGAAGATCCTGGAGTCCCACAATTTGGTAACAGAATAGGATTTAATTTTGGAGTGGGAGACATGTTGACCTTCTCATGTTCATCTGGATATCGATTAGAAGGATCTTCAGAGATTATTTGTCTTGGTGGTGGCCGACGAGTATGGAGTGCACCCCTGCCAAGGTGTGTGGGTACGTGGTCAGCTGCTTTCATTTGCTTGTATGTGTAGTCATTGTCCATGGATTTGCAGATTTACAGCATGGAAAAGCATGGTAATACACTTCTTACTTTTTAATGTACTCTCATATTCTCCACATCTCCTTAGTCAAATTTATTTAACCTTTTCTTAATGTATTTAATAATAAAACTACCAGTTGACTTCACCGACTACACATTTTTTAAGCATTTCAAATTGAGGGCACAGTGCTTAATCTTTTTATTTGCACTAATAGTTCAGGATATCTGGGGATAAATTTAAATCAGAATTTACAGGTTCTGATGCCTAATAATGACTCTTTTTTGTCAATGCAAGTGACACCTCTATTACAAAATTGTGTAAAAGTAGTTAGAGGGCTTACAGCAGTTATTTCACAAAACTAGGTCCATGTATAGGAGTGCAGTCAGCCTGGGCTTCCTATGTAACTTAAAAGCAGAGAATCTTATCCTCAAAATATCCTGAGAGTATCCTAAGAGTGGTTCTGAATTTAAAATAGTAGCTAAGATAACTGAGAGGAAACACTTTCTGATGGTTCCTCACACTCTCCACTCACTGTAGAGGCAGCTTACATATGAGATTTGACTGGAAATTTAACACTATTATTGACTAATACTGTCTGAGCTGAATTCATTCTGAATGTCTTGATTTTCATTTCTGCTGAGAACTCTTGAAGCAAAAATATCTCTAAAAAGTAGGACAGTTACTTTATTGTCTGTATTTTATTTTTTAAATTTATTTAGGTTTGTATGTTATGTATAAAGGTTTATATATGAAATTATCAGTATCAATATGAATTTGAAATATTTTTTTATTTCATATTGTAAAATAGTAAACATAAGTTACTTTCAAAATATAATTGTATAAAAGCTATTGATTGATTATGTGCTTGCTATTATCCAGAATTAGTTCCTGTATTGTAATATTCAAGTCCAAACTATTCTTATCCTTACCTTGGTTTAACAAAAGCTCTGAATTGGGCATATGCATAAGCAACTTTTATATATATTTCTACAGAAGAGATGGTTTAGAAGCTAAGTCAGTGTAATGCATGCACAAAAGTCATTTTTGTGTTGAAGCTGAATTTTCAACTGTATAAATAATAATAATGAATGCATGCACAGTTACGAAGACAGATTAAATTTAATATGTGTTAATATGGTGAAAATGAATTAGTAAATTATCAGTGAAGAAGTTGCACAGAAGTAAAAATTTAAAAAAATGCTATTTAGTTTTCATGACATAGAAAATCATGTTTACATTTGTGTGTTTGTGAGGAAAATAAAAGCTGGAACACAAGGAGTAAGTTATTTTCCAGTAATCATTTTTTGTCCTTATCTTTGAAAATAAGAGGCTGTACTAGAATGACTTAATCAGCCATTCTGCCCTCATAAATATTAAGTCCTTGTCAATGTTGTTCTTAGTTTATATGCCTTAATAATGGAAGTAGAAATTCTTGCTGACCGCTTTTATTGATTCAGAAGTTTTCCTATTGGTAGTTTTGCACGTTTGACATTTTTTTCTGAAGTGATATGATACACACTTTGGCATGCACACAACCTCAATTTGGAACCAACCACTGTTCATAGTATTTGTGTTTGGCTTGTCAATACAAGAATAGAATACAAGAAAGACACAGAAAAACTGGAAAAAGTTTGGTGATGGGCCACCAAGATCATTGGAAGCTGGAGCACTGATCCAGTGGTAAAAGGTGGAGGACTGTGTCTTTTCAGCCTGAAGAAGAGGTAGCTTCGTGAGAACCTAGTAGCAGTTCTCACCTGAGTGAGGGGATGGTTAAGAGAATGGAGCAAGGTTCTTCACAGTGCTTTATGACAGAAAGATTAAACCAAAAGGCATAAATTGAAATAAAGGACTGGAAATAAGTGAAATGAAAAGAAAATGTTGGATAGTGGAACATAATGCCCAAAGAGGTTGTGAAGTAACCATTCTTGGATGTATTCAAGATCCAACTGGCTAAAGCCCTGAGCAACCTGGTCTGACATAAACCATGAGTCTTCTTTCAGCAAAGAGACCTCCTGAGGTCGCTCCCAACTTTTAATTTGCCTGTGTACTTGATAGGTATAGTTAAGTCTTGTGGATCATAATATTTTTTTCTGATGTCTTTATAAATATTCATAACAAATACCTGTACATTGTTACATATTGTAGCTCTCTATTTTGACTTGTGTCTTTATCCTTTGAGGGTTCAGATTTCATATTTTTTAACTCATTCTGTAGTCACTTCATTTGTGAACCACTTTGTTTTCTATAAAGTCCATTAAACGTCATATATACATAGCTGGGACATTGTTTAACAGGTCAAAACTCTAGGTAAAGTTTAACTCTTCTTATCTCCCTCTTTTACCCTAGGCAGAAATAGCAAAGTGTTAACGTAGCAGTTAAAATGGTCTTCTTTATGGATCAGAATTTCATGCCAGCATTCACTCAGTGCTCTAGGTCCTATAAAGAGAAATAGTAAATTAGGATTTTCTTGAGAATTACAGAGAATGAATGGATAAAGAAGAACTGACTAGCTTTGTTCAGTAAAACTTATGAAACTTTGATGTAATATTCTATGAATTTCTTAGTTTAAAAGATTTCTAAGAAAAATTTTGTTAGCAAAAGTAAACAGCATGCATGCTAAAAAAAAATCATATAATTAAATTAAATATTTCCAAAACTATCTCCATAAAAACACTGTAGAGCTAGTAAGACTTCAGAGAAGGGCTAGGAAGGAAGATAATGAAAATAAAATAAAGAAAAATGTACACATTTTAATATTAAAAGGGAGATGATGGAAATGTTCTATAACAAATGGCAAAAGTAAATCTATTCAATTTTCTCTTCCATTACGGGAAGAAAAGGGCCATTCAGATAAAAATAGTACTTTTGAAAAGAAAACTGTTAGAAATAAATAAATTTCCCTTCAGCATTTATTAAATTGTGAAAATAGTTCTGGTCAATTACATAAAGAAATTTAAAAGTAATTGTAGACGTAGGTCGATGACAAGATTATTCAGAATTCTGGCCAGAACTTTTATCAAGCCATCCATTTCTGGATACAAAGAAGGCCCATGTGCTGAGTCCTGAAACAGAGCAGCCAATAAATGCTAAGCCTAATAATTTGCCAGTGATATAGAAGCTGTCTGTCCTCTTCTAAGTTGGATAAATAAATTATATTAATTACATTTATTATGATTCAATTTATGAAGATTTTTTCAAAACTGAATTTAAAATTAAGAATTAATAAATGAAATTTTGAAACTTAAGAATTAATAAATGTTCAAATAGCAAACAGATATTTGTTGTAATTTTTAAAACCAAACTGCTCAAATGATAGCATTATGTGAATTCCATAGGGCTCGATGTGCTGAAGAAATATTTATAACAAGTTTTTTTTCTACAGATGGAGAAATATTTTGCATATTTCTGTTTGTTTAGCTAGTTCCGTTAATTGATTAACAAAACATCAGCAAAGTTGATAAACTGTTACAGAATTAATTTGTAAATTAGTAATTCCTCTTTGTAAATCCTGATGAGCATGATAATTACAAATAACCACATTCACTAATTACATGATTGGTAGATTCACGAAAATACATGTGTATGTCTTGTTTGCATACTCGTGCAGCATTCCTAATATCCTAAAGTTACCTTTAGATAAAAGAGTCCACTATATGACTCAGCTCATTCTGAAGTAGATGTCTGTAGTTACTCATGAATTGTATCACTTATGTTTCCAGCATATGTATGATAGTTTTAGTTAACTAACAAGGTTAGCATACTGTCATTGTTTTGTTTTGATTTGATTTGGCTTTTGTTGGCTGTTTTTTTGGTATCCAGGTGGCTGTTCCTTTTCAACACATCCAGTGACCTATAATGAATAAGATTGTAAAAAAATCATAACCGTACTTGAGAAACTGATCACATCGTAATTCAGTTCTGAAAATGTTTACATTTATTTAAATGTACACTCTCATGATTAGCAAGAAATAGCATCAAATACTTTATACTATGAAAGGTAATTCTTTAAGTAAATAACTAAAAATGAGGAGGGAGAAGTTTTTGTTTCCAAGGGAGTATGTAAATGTTAAAGTCATATATTTAAGTGATAAGATTTTCCCTTAGTTTCTTTAGCTTCTTTCACATATTGAAGACGAATGCTTTGTTTTGTATCCAACCATATCTATTGTCAGTCTTTTCATATTTGTGGTCATTCTTGCCTCTGGAATTTCTGAACTTAGCCACTGGCCTGTGCTTTCAAATGACCTTCCTAAAGCTCATTACTCAAATCTGAGGCCTTACCACAGACAGTACTCACATTTATGTATCTTTAACTCATGTTATTATGAGGAAGCCAGCCATACTGGTGAGCTATTCAAAGTTTTTGATCTACCATTTGTCCTTAGATCTTTCTGTACAGTTGATGACTAATCATAAAACTTCTCATTTATTTTATTGAGTTTTCCTCCTGCTTACTGAAGCAAATTCCCCATTTTTTCAAGAACATTCAGAAGGGCATGTTATAGGAGAAGAAACAAAAATAGTAGCAGTACATTTTGCACTAGACTAATTTTTTGAGACTACTTTGTTTAGTGCTGTGTAATTTTAAGTCTGAATAGTCCACGAAATTACTAGGAAATAGTCTGAAGGATCCTAATCTATGTGATGGCAGATGACTGCTTGTTCCAGATGCTTGCTCACTCCCCACAGTGGGCTGACTGAGAGAATAGGATAGTCAAAAGCGAGGGAAAAAACATCCCAAATCACAAACGTGGGACAAAACAAAAGCAGTTTAATAAGTGGTGGTCAAAAAAAAACTGACGCAAAGTCAGTCACTCATCACCACCAGACTGATGCCCAGTCAATCCTCAAGCAGTGACTATTGTGAAAAGGTCCCCTAATTATATTGCTGAGCATGAAACTTTGTGGCATGAAATATCTCTCTGGTCAATTCAGGTAATCTGTCACAGCTCTGTCCCCTCCCAGCCTCTTGCCTACTCTCTGTGAGGGGCAATGTGAGAAACAGAGAAGTCCTTGACACTGAGCAAGCAGCAGCTAAAATATTGGGGTGTTACTAACAGTATTTTGGTTACAGATCTAAAGCACGCACTGTATGGGCTACTACGAATCTACTCCATTCCTGCCAAACCCACTACAATCTGTTAATAAATGGATATATCCAATGATATGGAAAAAAAAAGGTTCAAGAATCTTTAGATTGCTTGCTTTGAACTTCAACATGAACAATAAAAAAAATTGGTTTTTATTCAGAGTAATAGATTCTTTAAAAAATACTTGAAAGTAATTATGAATACTTGCTCAATTTTAGCTTTTCTTAGAAGCAAAGTCTAAGCTCTGAATACTCATAAGTAATATTTTCCACAATATATTAGGGCCATGTCTCTAACTTGTGACAGAGAGCACAGGTATCATCTGTTTGGGAATATGCAGTTCCTTTGTTTTAATGGAGTTGTAGTGCCTTGGAACTGGTTCAGATAGATGCAGAGTTCAGATGTCACTGTGTAATGCTCTTTATGATTTTCAATGCCATAGTTAACTTAGAAGAAGTCAGTTTGAATTTCAGTGTAACTATGTGATAGACAAGAACAAGAGCAAATATAGTTGCTTTAAAGAGAAACTAATGAAATAGATAAAATTAAACTTCTCTGATAATCAGTAATGAAGTGACGATGATGTAAGATCTATAAGAATACTGCCATTCCTCAGTTTCATGCTTTTCATGTTTTATTCAGATAGTAACCAAAGGCAGTATTCATATTCAGAACACATAGTGCTTTATAGGAATTACCTCTCTTTCTAGTGAAATATAGAAAGTAATCTCTTTTGTACCAGAATATTTCATGTCTTTCTTTCTCTTCCCTGCCCTTTTCCATTTTCTTTTTTCTTTCATTTCCTTTTTCTTCTTCCTTCAGTTATAGGGCTACCTATTAGCCAAATATATATATTCACTATAACTGTCATATCAGAATTTCTAACCTATAATTGTTTCTATGTCTGTGTAAAGACAATAATCTAGTCTCTCCATAACTTCCCAACTCTGTAGGGCCTTTTCCTTTGGCTTTCTCATGGCCATAAAATTGCTTTCTGATCTGCTAAATCTGAGCTGGAACACACTGATTTAAAAGCCTTTTTTTTTCTTGTGCTCCTATGCAGCTTCTGCTTGTATTTCTCCTTATAACATTTTCCATCCATTTTTCTCAATATGTCCTAAACAGAGTCTCTGATGTTCTGGTACAGATTCCCAAGGAACTCTACTACTTACAATTAAAAAAAAAAAAAAAAAAAAAGGACAGAAAAAAAAATCTAAACTATAGACAAATGCATTCATTTATGTCAAATTTATTGCATACTTTTCAGATAATATTGTATATAGATCTTCGTCGCTAAAGTTTTTTGCTAAGCTGATGGTGGTTTTTTCCTGTTTACTAACATAGTTGCTTTGCCAAGTTGGATTTAAAATGCTTTTCAGGAAATACCTGAGGAGTGAAAACCAGAAATGTCTCAAAGGTTATATTGTATGAGAGAAAAAATAAATTCAGTGTTGAACTATGTAACCAATGAAATGAAGATTCTGCAACAGATATATCTGCAGTAATTGTGAAGTCACTTAATTAGCAAGAAGACATTAGTTACCTCCTTCACATCCACATTTCCATTATTATATTCCACATTTCCATTAGAGCTTTGTTGCCTAACTTTATCCATCTCTATGCAGACACAAAATGTAAGGTAAAGGTTGTTTATAATATTATCAGTTTCACAAAGTGTCCTTTTGATAGTTTTGAGTTTTCTTTTGATATATGGAATGTTTTCACAGCATGAAGGTGTTTCAGCACTTAACTTGCCCAGTCAAGCTGTTCCAAAGCACTTAGTCTCCTAACCAAGAGATAACATCTTTTCAAAATACAGAACTGTTATATGTACTTCTTACCTTTTGATCCCAAGGGGATTGTCTTGAAGAAAACAATAGCTGAATTGCAATTTATAGAAGAATGTCAAATTTTGTTCGATAATTATTTATGGGGAGTATTTATTGGATTGTGAAAAACCTTGCAAAATTCTCTTAGTAGAACACCTTTTTTTTTAAAAGCCATTCGTTGAAGAATTGTTTTCAAATGATTAAATTAACAAAACAGATGCTTTTGATTCTTGGTTACAATCATAATGGCATTTCACAGATTAGGGAATTTAAATGCACTAATAAACAGTAGTTTAAACTCATCTGGTTTATTATGGAATTGTGCAATGAACATACCAAAAGTCTAACAGTCGTTTCTTGCAAATAGCTCATTTTATCAGTGTATCCCTTTCATTATTTTTCTGTTGAGTTTTTATTTGCTTTCCTTTCTTACCCTGAAATGATTCTATTTTTATGCTGAAGTACAGAAACAGTGAATTATTTCAACCTTAATGTTGCATCCTTATATATAAGTAGACTGAATTAAAGCCTTTGTGGAAACATAGCTGGGTGTTCGAAGATTTTCCCTATTTCTTTTTTTTTTTTTCTAGAAGCAAAGTGTGTAAGGTAGATTCTAAGTTTCAACTGAAATAAGTGAATTTATTTTTTAAAAAAACCCCCACCTTTGTATTTAAAACAACATGAATTTCATCTCTGTTGAATAACAGCAAAATTAAGTATTAAGGCAGTGCAGAAATATTTGTAATTTCTGGTAACAGCTCTAACTATGTTTCTGAAGGATGTTCATGGAGTATCTGTTCCTCCATGACTTTTCCTTTACTTCTGAATATTGTTTTGTCCCTTCTTTTCTCTCTTCTGTGTTTTCTGATTTACATTTTTTCCCCTTAATTTGTCTCTTCATTCCCTTTTTTGTCCCTTGCTGTAATGCCTGTTGAAATTCTTTTTCAATAATTTCAACAAGTTGTTTATGCTTAATATTTATAATCTTTTAAAACTTAAGAAGTCAGCTAATATTTTTTCCCTACCACTTGTTTATTCAGCACTTAACTGCACGTAGAAGTACTATCATCTTGTTTTTATTTGTGCTGTACTGTTAACATCAAAGAATAGAAGGCCACCATAGGTTATCTAATGTTCCATGAAGTTTTAAGCAACACAACTGTCTCTTCATGTTTACAGAGAGAAGTGAAGATTGGCAGGCAGAACTGCTACGGTATAGGTCAGAAATATATTGATTGTGTATCTTCTCTGTTTGATTTGGCACTTATTCAGAGATAAACTGCTGGGTTTTGTGTGTGAGTTTAGCATTTTCTGGTTTTGTTGGTTTTTGATTTTTTTAAATGTCATAATTTACACTGTCAAGAGGCAAGTAGGGAAGCCAGGAACTAACTTGATTTTTTGAGAATCCCTCTGAGAAGTATACAGAAGAAGCTACTGTTGTACGCTGCAGTGTCTGCTGCCGTCGCAGTGCAATGTTCTAAGTGAATGATATTGAAGAAATTATTTTATATTGTGATTTTCAAGACTGCTATTACTAAACTTGATTTCTTGTGTGCTAACATGAGGGTTGAGACTGTACATAGAATCCTAGAATGGGTTGAGTGGAAGGAACCTTAAAGACCATCTAGTTCCAACTCTTCTGTCATGAGCTGGGGCACCTCCCACTAGACTAGGTTGCTCAGAGGCCCATCCAACCTGACCTTGAACATCTCCAGGGAGGGGGCATCCACAGCTTGGAATACAGCATTCTTACTCTAAACTAAGAAACGTATAATCCTTTGGATATGTATTATGATATAAATTTCCTTATTTTTAAACAGAAAACAAAGCATGGTTTTAAAAATGTCTGAACAGTTGGCTCACTGCTACGTTCAGATTTTTGAAAAATTGGTTTGAATTACACTTTTGAGAATCACACTTCTGGATCAATTTAATGCTATAATTACCTTGTGCCTTTTGACTTTTTATCTCTTTGGAAGGGGAAAGGATATCCCACAAACTTTAAATTACAATCATCTTACTCTTATGTGTTGTAATTCAAACTGACATGTACGTTTTCCAGAGTAACAAATAACCATTTATTTGAGAATGAAATGAAAGGATAGACAGGATCATACGGACTAGACGGTTTTCCACTTCTGCCCAGGTTATACATATCCAACTGTTCTAAGAAAAGAAGATGACACCTGAATTATTTGAGTACTTGTTCTGTATCACTATTGGATTAAACAAAGTCATCAAAAATTTCTTCTGCTTTGATCTGCAGCTGATATGGCTTTCTGCACAATGTTCTTTTTAGCTCCGCAGAGAAAAAATAATTGAGCAATGGTTTTGGATGTTTAATGTAAAAATTTCATATTCAAAACATTTATTTCAGTGTCCTGTATTTCACGCAAACAAGTCTGATGAGGGAATTACAATAATACTAATAGATAAAAATAGCTCTTAAAATAGGTATCATAGATTGTTTAAACATCTTTTCAAACTATTAAAAATACCATATAGTTTTGCTCAGTAGAACTTATTTTATGAAATTGTAAACCAATGCATTTCCCAGGGTAAAATAACCGAGGTCCATTATCATAAGGCACGAATATGAAAGTCATCCTGAAATCAAACATTAACCCAGACAGTTTAGTGTTACAGTTAAATTTAAAATTAATCTACATCTCTTAAAAGGAGAAGAAATTATCTTATTCTTGCGCTATAATGATGACATATCAGGATTAAATAGAAAGGGAAGGAAAGAGTTGTACTAGTCAGTGATAATTAAAAATACGTGGCACTTCGATGCTAAAAATGTCTTAATTACAATTATGTGGGTAGTCTATGATAGTAAATGTGAGTTATTTTTTAATGTCTAATGTAGCATTGCAACAAATTTTTATAGTTTGGGGACTTGGAAAAATAAAAGCATTACTTGGAAATATTTTCCTATTTTTATTTTTAATTCTTAATCTTAAACCCATTTAATTCCTTTTTCTTGCACCCTCATCCCTTAGGAGTTTCTAGTTTTCTACTTCTTTATTAATGAAGTTACTTTTACATTGTTTAGCTGGTAGATACAGCACAACTCTTTTTCTACTGTAATTTATTACATTGATTATGTTGTTTATTTTAATAAATTAATATTTGAGAAAAATTATCTTTTTTCATTAATCTGTGTGAAAATATGTATACCTGCATGTATATATCTTTATACACTTGCATGTATATGAAAATACACACATATAAACTTCTAGAGTTCTCTTACTTGCATTTAATTCACAAGTCTTTATGAATTTCCACGATGGAGAAGTAAAAACAAGTATATTTCCTCCAAAACAAAACTCATGAAAGATCCTTAGAACATTATGTAATGTGCCATTAATACGATTAAAGCTCTCCATATTATTTAACTTACTTTTTATTACTTTTTATTACTTTTTATTTCTGTTATTTAGAAATATTTTGGTAGCCTTCAATCGATGTTATGAACATATATTTAGAACTACACATCAACAGAGATCAATAAATGTTAAGAATATTAAACTAGGCTGCATTAACATTCCCATTATCACTATTACTAAAGATATATTTTTTCTCTTAAAATATACCTTAACATTTTTTTTAATTGCAGCTGAATGTGGAGCCTCCACAACAAGTAACGAAGGAATCTTATTGTCCCCCAATTATCCTCTTAACTATGAAAACAACCATGAATGTATTTATAGTATTCAGGTACAAGCAGGGAAAGGAATCAATATTTCTGCCAGAACTTTTCACTTAGCCCAAGGAGATGTTCTTAAGGTATGTAATCATGTAAATTATTTGTTTTTTATAAACTTATAGTTTCTCGTACTGTTAAAGTTTATCTGTCTTTGATAGTACAGTATCAGGTAAGTTTATTTTAAGCTTCTCTTAGAAAATGTCTCCAAACCACTTCAATTTCTAAAAAGTTAAAAATTAACCAACCTGAGGTGTTTCCATGATATGTTTCTTAAAAAAAAATGTGGTTTTCTGACCACATGTAATTAAAAAAACAATTTAAACTGTAAAACAAATGTTGCCTTATTCTGTATTTTTGTTCCATTTCTAGTGTTAAATATTGATCAGTTACATATTTTGTCAATTCTGTTTTCTCCCTCAGTATTATAACTTGAGCTGTAATCTAAATGTAATAAATTTTGCACTCTGAAGATTAGTTGAATACACTGTTTACATACTACATTTTGTACATGTTTACACTTTAAATGACTCTAATTTTCTGTGGTATGTAAAATTTCCTGCAAAACAATAACGACAGCAATTATGTGTAAAGAGAATTTTCACATTAGACAAAGAAACAACAAAGAGAAAAAAACCAGGATAACAGAACCTTCCAGAGTTTTACAGAGCAATTTCACCCTCTAAATTAAGTAGCATTTACTGTGATTTGTTCATAGATTTTGTTACTACATTATCAAAAATATACATTTCTAGATGCGTCTATTGCTTAACTAGCTATACCTTGAAAGCTGCTGATTGTCTATTAGGATGCTCAATTTAATTAAACTTGCCTCTCAGAAATCGAATCAAAGGAAGCAAAGGTACCATACCAATCATGTTTCATTAAAAAATCAAGTTTTTTCTGCCATGTAGTTATTAACATGAGAAAGATTATGTTATCTGAGAAACAACTATGATTCAGACTGGGTTTTATGTCCTCTAACTTTAGCCACATGGGCGTTAGGGTAAGATTACTGTCAACTCTCAAACAAAGGCACTGCCAAAAACGGAATAATTATACCTAAAGCAGACCTGAACAACTAATGTAAGGTGAAATCTAGCAGGAAGAAGTTCTAAATATAAGTAAGCATTATGTTCTTAAAGCAAAACCCAAACAAAACAATGTAAACCAAAGGTTAAAAGACACTCATCATGCACAGTTAAGTTTATGTTATATTATATTTTAGTCTCACTGCTTATTTCATAACCAAGTAGATAACTTTTGACTTTTACATTAATTAATACCGAAGGATTTAATTTGAAAGTTGTTTAGTATTTATTAAAATATAAATAGCATGGAAAAAATGCAAGCAACCCCAGTTATTCAAGTTACTGTTATAACCTCCAGATGATGTATGCAATTATGTCATTTTAACACATTTGTAATTTCTTAATGGAGCAGAAAGATTAGCAACATTATCGTAAAATCTTTAAATGAATAAACATTAGCAGAAGATTTGAAGATGTCTTACATTTGAACTTGAATCCTTATCCACCCACTAACTACTATCCTAATATTTCTGCCCACTTTTTTTAGGCTCATCCGATAAATCTATATGGCTGCATTTTCCTTGAGACTTTTTAGATTGAAACTGTTCAGCTCTACTATCTTAGTGTAAGTCATAGCACTGTAGGAAGGGAGCTACAGTTATACACTATCATATAAAATGTTATATAAATAAATAAGAATATAAAGCAGTTCAGATTTTTTCTTAGTCATTTAATGCACATGCAATATTGAAAAGATGTGTGCACTTAAGTTTTCTCAAGAGCCATTACAACTACATGCAGTACAGATGTTTAACTAGATAATGTTAACTGAGAGGCTTATAAAATAAAATTATACTTCAATATTGCTGCTCTATTAATGTGAACTTAAGAATAATGCCTGATGAACTATAAATTGAAGGAGGCCATCACTCAGCTGTAAATATCCATAGCAGAAATTTTTGCTGTATTTTGTAGGTGTGGCAATTAAATTAGACTAATATCTGCTAATTAGAATGTTTGGTTTTTTTCAAGTCAGCAGCCTGCAATTATAATACTGAGCTGAAGTTCCAGCCAATCTATTAAAATAAAAAAATACAAAAAAGTATTCTTTATTATGATTCCAATTTTTTCAGTCTGTCTGACACAGAGCAAGATAGCGACACTCAGCGTGATATCTCTGGAAGCCATCAAGTCTCTTCTTTACCTCCTCTCTCACGTTGCAAATTATCTTAATCTCGTCAGATTCTTTTATCATGAGTTTGTTTGATAAAGGACTCTTATTTCAGGAAATATAAAGCACCAGTCACACATTCCAAAGCTTTTTTTCATGGAACCAGTTCTGAAGTTATGTGTTGATCTTTATTGTTATTGATTGCTTCTAATCTCCAGGAGCTGCAAAAGAGTCAGTGGAAGATTTGGTGTGTGACTGGCTTGGGAATATGTCTAGTTTTTATCATTAACATGCTGAAGATCAAGAAAGTTGCCTTGGTTATCCATTTTTTCCCGTGTACGCTTAGACTGATTGGCATTAATCACAGTAAAATGTCTTTGCACATAAGTTTGCAGGAATTTTCTTTTATTTTTGTAAAACAGGTGGATAAAATGAAAAAGGAAAATACTGCCTAATATGCCTGTTTTGCTGACTGTGGAGAATACAATTCTGGCTACAGGATAGGATAGTAAAGTTTAGATTTACGTGAATTAGTAATACTTTATAAATGTGTATAAAATTTAGTACCTTGGCCAAACTCTAGAAATCTCTGAGGTAAGTAAAGAATAATGAAGTCTCTTGGAATGAAAAATGGCAATAGAAGGAAGTTTAAAAAAGCATATAATCCAGTCTTAGAGCAAACGGCTGAGTAACATACAGTGAATATGCAGTTCTCTTTCACCTATGAACTAGGCAGGATAAAGAATGCACCATCTGGAAGATACTTAAGACCTGGCTTCGAGCCAGGTCTTTCTTTCCTCAAACACAAATGAAGCAACCCTCTAATATTTCATAGTTAAAGCTCAGTTTTCTAGCTACTGACTTTGGTTAAGAAATGGATAATGCATCTCTGTTATTCAGAGCTGTTAGATAAAAATGTTGGCAAGGATGTTAATCACGTGCTTGGTGTTACTTTCTCTATCAGCTAATATTTTAGATGCCTAGAGCTATGCAGATTAAATTCCACTCAAAGTCTGAATAGACTGAATATTCTACTAAACTTTTGATGTGTGATTTAATCAAGTCATGGGATCTGCTGCTTACCACATGAATTAACTGACCATGGATCAAATTTATAACTGGCAAGCACTGTGATTGCCACAATGAAACAGCTGGATTGGGGATACAGCATTAAAGGGAAACAGCACATTTAACACAGATAAATCACTGCCCTTACTGTTGCTCCCTAGGCAGAGAAGGAGTAGTTCCCATTTATCAATTATGAATTGGTATAGAGCAGAAGTTTCAGAACATATATTTTGGTTTTCATTTGCTTCATTTAGTATGCAGTTCTCTTTTTCTCTTTTTGCTACAACTGCTCTGACTACTTACAATATTAAAGTAAGTGTTAGGGATTTTTGTTTCAGTGTTGTTTTTTTACTGGAAACTGTAAAACATATTAAGTCTATCTATATTTTTTTTTGGTGTGCATGTGTAGAGCTGCTCTTGATAATGCCACATCTTATTTTAATATTAATGAAGGCATATGCCAATCCATTTAATATTAGTATCAGAAACTGTATAACAATTGTTTTCTTCTTAGTAATTGTACTAATAACTACATTTTCAGAATTCAAAGTTTTTAGAGTAAACTGCCTAGGTGTAAGGGAGTGAAAAACAATACGTCAGCTCCAAAGTATGAGAACATTTCTACCTTTTTTTTTTCCCTCTGCTTTTATTTCCATCCACTAGTTTTGCTTGTAAACTCTGTAGTCTCTGGTAGTTGTAAGAAAAAAAGCAAGGAACGGAGCTGCCATTCTACTTGCCTGAATAGTCCATTGTTAGTGCTGAACATTTAATTTGTGTTGAAATCAGTTGAATGTAGAAAATACTCTTTTATGTTGCAGATCTTTTAATATACTTTTCCAATTTACTGGAGGAAAGACATATTTTATTAAAATTGAGGCTTGAATATAATGTGATTGTATTCTTTATTTGCAGTAAATTTCAACATAAATAAAAGTTTACCTATACATGGTACTAATTAATGAGAAGTTTTTTATTAATATTTAAAAAAACCAAACTGAAACAAAACAAATCTGCAGGCAGATTCCTCAAGTGAACCTAAAAGAAAAGAAAGGAATGTGCAAGCATGAAAAGGACAGGAAAGAGAACAGTAGCTGTGGGGATCTTTTTTATTTTTTTTTTTTGTAGTGAGTGACATGCTTGGCAGTATGTAGAGTGAGAGCTGATGAGAGTCTGGAGAAAAGGAGGCTGAGAGGAGACCTTATTGCCCTCTACAACTACCTAAAAGGAGGCTGTAGTGAGGCTGGTGTTGGTCTCTTATCTCTAATTACTAATGACAGGACAAAGGGAAATGGCCTCAAGTTGCATCAGGGTAAGTTTAGGTTGGATATTCGGAGGAAGTTCTTTACTGAACGAGTGGTGAGGCACTGGAACAGGCTGCCCGGGGAGGTGGTGGAGTCACCAACCCTGGAGGTGCTTAAAAAAAAAGTAGATCTAGCACTTGAGGCTGTGGTGTAGTGGTTAGGTATACTGGGATAAAGGTTGGACTAGATGGTCTTCAGAGGTCCCTTCCAACCCCGAACATTCTGTGATTCTGTGATTCTGGGAGATTGCACCTATGTGGAAAAGAATGGCTTGAAGAATTATTTTTGATTCTGTAATGAAGCAATCTTCCTTTCTTCTACTAAAACTCTGAGTGAGCCACAGGCAGGTAGCATTGTGTCAGTAAACCAAATGGAAGAGCTGACATTAAGAGTCCCCTTTCCCCGTGCTTGTCTCAGCGCTCTGTGCTCCTGCAAAATGAGGATTCATTTTCACTGCATCTGTTTGCTGGCTCACCTGTGGGCCAGCTTTGAAATGTGTGCTTCTGATACAGTTTTTGAGGGTTGTTTTTTTTGTTTGTTTGTTTTTTGTTGTTGTTGGTGGTGGGGTTTTTTTGAAAAAAAGTGAAGCTCAGGTCTTTCTGCTAATTTGTTTCTTAAGAGTCTCCACATTTGCTACTATAATCCTTTTAAGAATATTATCCTGAAAACATGAGCGAGAAATAGGTAGTAAATGTAAGGGAAAAAAACACAACACCCCAAACATATGGACCCTTTTCTGTCTTTATATTAGTGCTTCTATTTGCATGTGATATAAAAGATACATTTGACAGGGTGTTGACAGCCTCAGCTCTGAACTGCTGATTTTATGTTATTTTTTCTCTTTATAAAGGCACAGATCGTCATATCCATATGCCTTTTATGTTTCAATGGCAACTCTCAAAAATAGTTTAAAATGCACAAATTTAATACATTAACTTTATACTATTCCCTTGCTACAATTTTATGGAAATAAATAAGTTAGCAGAAAAAAGGCCATTAATTTCCAGTTCAATTCTATTGGTAATGGAGCCCCTGGAAAGATTAGAAAGTTTTATTTATTCTCTAACTAAGTTCAAACATAATCCCTCCTCCCAAAATTAAACATTAAGTTTGGCAGTTCAGGTCATTTATGTAAACAGTGGCCACTGTTAGCATCCTTCCTTATAATGTTTCAAAATGTCGTTGCGGTATGAAGAGCATTAACACAATTTTCTGTGCCTTTGCTCTTCTTTATGAATTAGTCATTTAACAGACCCAGCCTTTCAATAGCCAATAAAGATGGACCTCCATTTTGTGAATAGCTTATCACTGTTATATTCCGGCATTATATAGTCAATTGTGAATCAATTATATCTGCATTAATGCTACTGGATGACTTAAGGAAAATGTTTTCATAAATAATTCTTGGCCGTACATTTAGCATCTAGTTGACATAAATCCAGATATTCTTGCAATGCCTGATGAAAGAAAAGAATATTCCTATATTAAAATTAGGGTAATGATGCTACTTTCACATAGAATCTCATCTTTTGCATCAAATTCTGCAGCTGAATTACTAACTCAGTCAAAATCATTTGCACGACTCCCATCTGCTGTAGGAAGGTTAGAAAGAAAATGCCGGTTCTACAAATCTCACAAGAGGATGTAGTCTACTAACACTTTCTTTGTAACTTATACTGTATTTTTTAAATTACATCTAGAAATTTCTGTTTAGTGCTGATTTACCGAAAAAAGATAATATGACTTATAATGAGAATTATACTACAAAATATGAATATGCTTATTGTCCTAAGGGTGACTACACAATCTCAAGAAGAGTTGTATATGTTGCTTTGAATATATGAAAATCAGCAACTAAAAGAAAAAAGAAATAAAATAATTCAATTTCATATTCAAATGAATCACAACCCTCCCTCATCAAAATGCAGATCTCCTGCTCCAAGAATCATAGAGTTCTAGAAGTGTTAGGGTCCTTTTAATTTTGTTCCTTCATAGGAAGTATTACACAGTGGGACAGCTATTTAGCTCATAAAGTAGAATTAGTGTCACTTCTGGAGAGATGTCAGTGTCCCAGTGGGAAAGGTTTAATATGGTAGGATGATTAAAAAAATGGCAGTAAAATATGTGTAGAATCTAACATAGAGAATGTTTGTATCAAGAAGTGGCTTATGGGAATTTCTAGCAAGATACTGAGAGTAGTTGGTCTAAGTTACTGATAATTTCCCTTCATTAATTTTTCTTGATATCCATATAGCAGGAAATGGATTACTCTTACATAGTGTTTAAAAATAAATCCTGAATCCTTGGATGTTATAAGTAGCTTGGAGAGATTAGAAGAAAGAGTTTTGAATTTAAGCTGGGTTTTCTTTAAGTCTGTCATGATGTAAATATCTCTGTAGGATAGCAGTAATTCTTCTGGAATGGGTGGGCTTTTTTCAGTTACTGAAACAATTTCAGAACTAATTTGCTGGGCATTTATTTTGATTTTTTTTCCCCCTGCCTTAATTACTAATCTCAGTATACTTTTAAAGAAGTTTTAAATAAAGAAATCCATTTTAATACTATTATTTATTTTTTTAAATTATTTTTTCTGTTGATAAGCATTAATCCACCTCTTCTATTTTTCTTAATTTCTTATTTTTACCCTGCTTAAGGATGTTGGCATTTAAATGTGAAGTTTGCTTAGAACTTATTTGTTTGTTTCAGTAAAAAGCAAGGAATGATACCAAGTCATTTTGCTGTGCTTCTTAAACTGCAGTATAATTACTTATTCATTAGAGATGTCTAGAAATAGATTATTTGTATTATTTCAGCGTATCATTAAGTGTAAAGCCTTTGTTATTACTAGAGATGTGAGCATTTCTGCAAAGTAGGATTTATGTATATAAGTCATTCTCATAGATGAGGAACAGGCATGATAATATTTCACATTCACTTTCCTGCCTTACTAGTATTGCTGTTCTATTTGTTTTTATTTTATTCTAGTATAGACTCCTATTTACAAATGCAAGCTTTAATTACATTTCAAATTAATACGATTAGACCTTATTTGGAACTGAAGACAATTTCCTTTTTTTCACTAAAGCTTTAGAATTTCCGTGTATTGCAAGCGGAAAATTATTCAAAGGCCAGTTTACTGATTTGCAAGTGATTTTCCTCTTAAAGCTCATTTATCAAAGCTTTAGTTATTATAGAAATAACTAATTATTCCCACAGGACATAGTGATTGGGTTAACAATTACTGTTAAATTTCAGTTTAACTATTATTAGGAATGCAACAACCTGTACTGTTTTAAAGAAACCAAGCTTGTGAGAAAATTTGCTGAGAATTATTAAAAGATTAATTTATATATTTAATAGTTTGATAAAAGTTTCTTTTCCATATTTTAAAGATCAACTTTTGAAGAAAAATAAATAGTAAAGGTGCTGTATACCAATTTACATATAGATTACATAACTCAACTTACAGAAAGTTTTCTACTTGTTTTATTTCCTAGTATCCTTTTACTGTACAATTATATTTAAACCTCTCTCTAAATAGAAGAAAAACATTAGAGGCTTATTTAACAAGACAAAGTGGGGGAGATGTGATTTTTTTTCTGTTATGCCACCTCAGTGACTTGAGGCGGACACAAGTACAGAAGAGAGGTGTTTGGTGATAGATTGTGACCAGCATTACAGTACTGACAGTGAGAGAGAAAACACAAGAGGTTTAAAAACACTGAGCTGATATGGCACCTCTGGCAAGTTCTATTGTTACAAAAAAAAAAAAAAGGAACTGACATATTTTAAATTGTGCATTTGAAAAATCACCACAATTAAGTCAGCTTGACTCAAGAGAGACAAACAACATACCCACATAGTATTTCAGGTTGACTGGCAATAGATCTCCCTTGGCAGAGCTGTCCTTCCTGTTAATAGAAATGTACAGAATTATTTTGTAAATCAAATATCTTGTTTTTATCATTCATCACTGCAAAACTCACATTTGTTTTACAGATCTATGATGGCAAAGACAACACTGCTCACCTGCTGGGTGCGTACACTGGAGCATCATTAAGAGGCCTGACGCTAAGTAGTACTTCAAATCACTTGTGGTTGGAATTTAACTCGGACATGGAGGGCACTGATGAAGGTTTTCAGCTTGTGTACACCAGTAAGTAACGGAGAAAACAGCAGTTACAGATTTATGACTTTAAAGAAATGAAAATTCTTTGTTGATAAGGTGAAAATGCAGTTAACAGACAATCATAAAATCAACAGCAGGTTATTTATCATTCATTGAAATAATATGATTTCATAATTGTACCTCAAAAAACGCAAATCATGTAGCATACCAAAACCTCGCTTTGACAGTACTTTATGTAGTTTGACACTTAAACCATTGTCTTTTTTCTAAAGGGTTATTCTGGAGTTTTTTCAGTCTTGGAAAGGATAATAAACAATTTTCCGTTAATTGTATTAGCACATAAAAGTATCTAAGCATGCAAGTACTTTTAAATGTATAACCAAACCCCATTAAAAAATAAATACAATTCATAAGTAAAAGGCATTCTCCTCAAGACTTGTGTCCAATACTAAATTTGCATAAGACTAGCAATTTCTATGTTTTGATTATTGATTAGAATAATCCAATTTGGAACAAAAAATTCTTACCTATATGTAGACTAACAAAATTAAACCATAATGATTAGAAGAGGAAAACGCTTTTCAGATCTTTTGACTTAGAGGGTATGGAGGAAATAGCAATACACATCTATTATATCAAGTGCAGTTTCTGAAAATGTATGTGATTGTTACACGTCCATTGACATTTGGTGTATGTGACTTCTTTAGTATATAATTATTTCTTATTACTGAATTATATAAAATAACTTTTAGCAAGCAGAAGTGACTATAAGGTGATTCTGTAATGTAGCTGTCAATATCTTTTTTTCTTCCTGTTCCTAAATCATTAATTTTATTTTGTTCAAAAAATGTTCTTGTTTTTAAAAAACTCTCCATCATGTTTTTAAAACTAATTCTAATAAAACCAATTTAAGTCTAGCAGAATGAAAGAAAAATATTTCAAGATACTACATGGGTATGTAATTATTTTTCAAGTGAAAGTTGCATAATTATACTATGTAATAGCCTATGACAGCATAGGACTGTACCCTATGATTAAAGATAGGCCTTCGAGTGCTGTGTTACTATGACAAGGTATTTCATCTTTCTTATTTATACAGGTACATCCAAGCCCAGCATTTCAACTTTATCATTTAGTGTCTTTTGAGATAGGCATTCTCGTAGAATACACTTTCCTAGCCTGAACAGTCCCAAATCTGCTTTTGTAGATATTTGTAGAACTGGAAGATTAAAAGTGAGAAAAATTCATAGGTCAAAATAAAGACAGGGAGGAAAGAGAAAAAGAAAAATCAAGTGAAGCAAAGGCTGTCACTCATAACCTCCAACAAACAAACCAGTGCCCAGCCAGTGTCTGTGCAGTGGCCCCTTTGAAAAGACTATTCCCAGTTTTATTGCTCAGCATGACATTATATGGCATGGAATATCTCTTTTAGTTGTCCCAATTCTGCCCCTTTCCAGCCTCTTGCTTAGAGCCTACTTGCTGGAGGGACAGAGTAGGAAACAGAGAAGGTATTGTTGCTGTGCAAGTACTGCTCAACAATAGCAGAAACATGTGTGTGTTATCAAAATGGACTTAGTTGATATAAAACACAGCACCATATGGGCTGTTTTGGCGATTATTAACTCTATTCCAGCAAGACTCAGTGTACTCCATCTCCTTTACACTTTCCCTTCAGATTTACACACATGGATAAGTTTTCCACTGAGCCTTCTCTTTTCGAGGTTGAGGAGTCACTGCTCTTTCAGCCTTTACCCATATGAGAGATGCTCCCATCCCTTAATTATCTTAGTGGCTCTTTGCTAGACTCTCTTCAATAGCTCCATATCTCTCTTATACTGGGGAGCCCAGAACTGGACACCGTAGTCCAGATGTGGCTTCAACAGTGCTTAAAATAGAGGGGAAGGATGACCTCTGTTGGCCTGCTGGCAATATGCCTCCTAATGCAGCCCAGGGTACCATGAGCTGCATTTGCTGCAAGGGCACATGTTCAGCTTGGCATCCACCAGGAACCCCAGGCACTTCACTTCTGTGAAGCTGGTTTCCAGCTGGGTGACTCCCAGCACGTTCCCGTGCATGGGTTTGTTCCTGCCAGGTACTTTGTGCTTCTCCTTGTTGAACTTTCTGAAGTCCATGTTTCTCCAGCTGTGCAGTTTTGTTTATGAGCCTTTAAATGTCTAGTCACAAACTAGATTGTCATCAAAGTAAGTGGGTAGTCACTTCAACTGTCATTTTATAATTTATCATACCAGTTTAGAACTGATTGATAGCAGTAATGAATTTACTTCTCAGCCTTTAGTGGAACTCTTAGGAAAAATGATGTTATGACATGGTTTTGTTTGCATGCTCTAAGTGAGGGGTGTCGAACATTATCCTACTTAGACTGTTTAAGAACAGTTACATGAAATCTGAAAATGTTTGATTCCCATGGGAAAACAGAAATTCTTAATTTTGTTAATGTGTGCATGTGATTTGCCAACTACAATGTTTTATTGCTACCACAGGTTTTGAGCTCTCACATTGTGAGGATCCTGGTGTGCCACAGTTTGGATATAAAATCAGTGACCAAGGCCATTTTGCTGGAAGCACTATAATTTATGGATGCAATCCAGGTTACACTCTCCATGGAAGTAGCCTTCTGAAGTGTATGACTGGAGAAAGAAGGGCATGGGACTATCCTCTGCCATCATGTATTGGTAGTAGACTCATTTATTTACTTAAACTATGACCTGAATGTTTGCATACGTTTACAGGCCTATCTGCATACATCTCATTTAAAACTGTTTGTGGTGGTGTTTTTCTAGGTTTAAAAAGACAGTAATTATTAAACATTTTTGTGCAGTGACATTCCTGACATGTGAAAATCTAGTTATATTCAGCAAATAGACAACGTAAGAAGACAGCTTAATCAGGAAGCCGAGACTGTGTATGTTTAATGAGTTGGAAAAATAATATTTTTTTTCTAGTTTTATCTAAATTACATTAAGCTAGAAAACTTTTCATATATTTACAAAGAGTACAAAACATTAAAAGATATACTTCAATATATGAAGAGATACAGACTTATACTGCATATTTGTCACTTTCCATATTTGCATATATATATATATACACACTGCATATTTGTCATCGCGGTAACACTCAGTTATATGTAAATGAATTCTCACTCAGTTATATGTAAATGAATTCTCACTCAGTTTTGAAACAGACCAATATAAATATGTCTAAAGTTATTCCTTCTCTTTTTTTTATTATCTAGACTATGTACCGTGCACTCTTTATGCTAACTGTAGGAACTTCAGCTTGCTTGTATTCTAAGCAAATACTCAAACCCTCATATAGTTCAAACCTAGAAGGTCTACTGGAAGGGGGACCCCAGAATAGCTCGTATATGGGAGTTGAATACAGTTGTTGTCGGTCCCCTACATGACAGAGGCTTTTTGGAGGAAGGTTCCTGGATTTGATTATTCAGCAGTTCCTCTCCAGAATACAGGCCGAAAGGTGCAGGTTGGATGCCTTCAGGTTAGGAACCGAGACAGATTCAGAGCTGATACAGGCTAACAAAAAATTTCCACAATCTGAAATCCAGAGATGAATCTGGCTATCTTTAAAAGTAATAATATTCTGCATATACTCAAGGGGTTTTTTTCTTTTTTGTTTCAATATTGGTAAACCATCCAGCTCAAATCACTATCTTTCAAAACAGTTACACAAACTAAGCACCTAGGTTTTGTATTGTCACCAGACTCATTGTGAAAACTACATTATAATTATTCCAAAATGTTCTGTATAGATGGATCTATTTAATTTGTGAATCAATCTGTGGTGGGGTCTTCTTGAGTTTTACATTAATCTCATTCAAAATGTATCTGTTAATCTGTTATTCATAGGGAGGTTACTTATCCATCTAGTTCAGAATACTATGTATTTGTATGTATTGCTCTTCATTAGCCAGACAAAAGTACATTGATGGTGTTATTTAAATGAGATTAGAAATTATTTATTTTGATTTTGTTTACATCAATCAGGTATTTCTCCATAGCCAAGTAATAAAGCATCTTATTTGTATGCAAGGAATTGGCAGCCAGGGCTAAAGCTGTTGTCAGTATCAGCAGTAGCATCCATCCCAACCTGAGAATTGCATAGGTTTGGCAAATAGATTTAAAAATAATTTTAAACAAAAAAGTGACTTTTTTGTATAGACAAGCTAAAGAAAACAAAACATTTTTGAATGCCAGTTGTAACTAACAAACTTGAATTTTACATGCTTACTGTTTTTTCATGTTAATTGAGGATCATTTCAGATGCTGTAGCATTCTTTTAAAGTATGAATCAGTATGAATCTATAAAATAGCTTCTAGGGCTTAGAAATGTATAGTAAAAGATGAGTAATGTCTTTGTAAGCATACAGCATGAAGAAATTGCCTACAAAAGAAGTGGTGAAAACAAAGGCAACTAGGAAATTCACAAAATTATTAAGAAAGCATACTCAGATTACAAATACCTATCAAAGAAAACAAAATTGAAGGCGAATCACCAGTAAAACTGTTATAACACTTTTGGTTCTGGTAACTGTTCTTTTAACATTTACTTTCAGTTAGTATCAGATTAAAACTAAATTTCTTTGCTGTGAAAGGAAATTGAAAAAAAAAGGATTAATTTTGCAACAGCGATGCCCTTTATTTCCAGAGTAGTCAGGCATCTGAATGCATGTAAGCTTCATCCTTAGAAGAACTTTGTCCCAGCCCGACACAAGATCTTTTAGTGTATACAGATTGTTCAGGTAAACTCTGAGAATACATGTGAAAGCAGTGATGTTCAGCATGAAATATTTTAGGTTGGCATGTACAAATAAAATCATTTCCCTGGCTATCTATGAGCAACATAAGTCAACAGACACTTTAACTTGCTGCTACTATCAGAAATTGGCTTAAAAACAGTGCTCTTCTTGTTTATCATTGTTTCATGGAAAAATGTGACATTTTCAAGTGAATAGCAAAACCATTTTCAAGGAGTTGTAATATGAATCTAAAAGGATTATTTAAATATTACAACATATCATGCATGGCATTTGTGGGAGAAAATGTATAATATATAATTCCTTTAATTTTGTATCACTTGAAGAATCTTCAGCATTGGCACTTGGAGGCAAAATTTAGATTCTTGATCAGGTTTTTTTCTCTGTTACTCCTGACTGCAACCTGAAATGTAGTCTGCTCTCTGAGAAGGAAGCTTTATGAGAAGTCATCACCTACAAAGCTGATTTAGCAACTAGCAAAACTGGGGAGCTGGAACCTTGCTGGAGAGGTGAAAATAAGCCCATGGAGAGGGAGAGGGAACATTAAAAAATCATAATAAAAAAGCAAACCAGATAGCCTTTTTGAAAATTAGAAATTATAAACTATATTTATATATATATATATATAAATACAAAGGCTTTAAAGGCCTGAGGTATCTACATATAAAACTTAGGTTTTCTTAAAAATTAGGTATTAAGATTATGAAATTCTCAGTTTTGCCTAATGACTAGGAGGCCATCTAGAGAAGGAGCTACTTACCATCTGTTATCCTCTAAGAAATACTGTAGCCACAGTGTGAACAAATTTTGAGTAAGAAGGTGGTTGTTTTTTTTTTTCCCCTGGGCTGAAAGACTGATTTTCTGTCTGAATAAACTGCTTTTATTTACTATGTTTTATCTCTTTAAAAAGAAAAATTTGGACTTATTTATTTAGTTTTCTTAATTTAATCCTACTGCTCTAGAGTGACAAGGGTTTGCTTGCATGTTTTGAAGTAATAATCCATATTTATTTTATTATATAATTATATGTTTTCTTATTATTATGGTGCATTCAAAATGATTGGAAAAATATAGTTGCCAAAGGAAAATAAAAATGTATTCAAGTATAACCACATTTACAGGTTCCTTTCCTAAGGCACTTCAAGACCTTATACGTTGTTCTAAAAACTTAGGGCATAGTTTAGTTGTATTAGTATTTGTATTGTATTAGTATATGTATTTAGTTGTACTGCAAGAGAGCAGATGTATAAAGTGATTTCTTGGATGATTAGCTGGCAGCCCGTCTGTAATGAATTAAAAGTAACACATTATGTAATGTTTCTTTATTAGCTGAATGTGGAGGCCGTTTTAAAGGAGAATCATCAGGAAGAATCTTGTCTCCTGGCTATCCTTTTCCCTATGACAACAACCTGCGTTGCATGTGGGTGATTGAAGTAGACCCAGGAAATATTGTCAGGTACTGGAAGTGAATCTTACAACAAATCTTTTTGATTATAAAACGACCAAATCTTACCTGTATAGTGGAGAAAATAAGGATTTAGGATTTAAAATTTAAGGTGCAGCTCAACACCAGTATTTTTTGTGTTCTAAGTTTGAATATGTAGGTTTGTGTTGAATTTGTCTTGTAGTGAATATTGCCTAATGAAGGTCATACTTGAAAATTCATTATAATTTTGTGAAAGACTGATGAATTTTAAAGCAATTCATAAATGTATGCAAGCAAATAGAGAGAGAGTAGATCTGTTAACTGGGAATCTGGTTAAAATATCTAGTATGAATGCTACATTAATGCCAGGGTTAAAAGATTGAATAGGTGCAATATAAAAAGTGCTGGAGTCATCAGAACTATTTAGTGGAAGAGTAATATATGGTAGATAAATTCAAATATTATTAGGTGTTCTTTCTTTCATTCAAATAAATTTCTGTATTGGGCTTTCATGAATCCAAAGGTAAAGGTGTGAAACATTATGGAAAATCACCCTTGGGAATCAAAGTTAATTTCCTTTTGTGGTTTAGTATTCTTGCTAAAGATATGTTGCTGAGTAATATGAAAACTAACAATAAAATCATGATATTCTTACAGCCTCCAGTTTCTTGCTTTTGATACTGAGGCATCCCATGACATTCTGCGGGTTTGGGATGGTCCACCTGAGAATGAGATGTTACTCAAAGAAATTAGTGGATCCCTTGTTCCTGAAGGCATTCACAGTACACTTAATATAGTAACTATCCAGTTTGACACAGATTTTTATATCAGCAAATCCGGATTCGCCATACAGTTTTCAAGTAAGTTCATGAATTATTTTTCATATAAGATGGTTCTCTCACAGATAATTGTAGTGCTAGAAACAACTGAAATCAGTTAAAACATTTATGACTTATTTAGGGAAACAATTGGCCCAGAGTTACAGAATTATTGTAAAGCTTTATTTTTATATTTATTTTTTTTTTTTAAAATTGTTCTTTGCAACTTTGGCTTTGTTTCAAGGGCAGCTGTGGCAGTGCCAGAACGCTTGTAATTATGACTAGAGTTTTTCACAAAAGAGGTGATGTAGACATGTTAAAAACTCCATCCCTTTCTAATCAATAAGAGTTTCTGCTTTCAGAGACATCTGTGCAGCGTTTTCATCCTGCTGTGCTTGTATAGGATGAAATGGGAAATAGCACTTCAGGAGCAGCAGTGTCCTTCTTCCTTTTGCCTTCTAGCACTATTTCATCTTATCACAGACAGCATGATGAAAAATTGAAACAGTTACTTAACTGTTGTTAAATCCCTTTAGACATTTTGGCTTCTATGACAATGGGACATTCTATGATGACTATAACCTACTAGGGTGGGATGGAGTACACTTGTCTCAAAGAGGCAAGAGGGTCTTTGGGGCTAGGCTGGCCAACTTAGTTAGGAGAGCTTTAAATTGAATTATGCAGGGGGTGGGGGCCAACATGGTAATGTGAATGCCATTGCACTCAACAAGCAAATAGATCAAACCAACCACAACAGTAACAGACGCTCATCAGTTAAGTTTCTGAAGTGTCTCTGTAGAGATGCAAGAAGCATGGGGAATAAGCAGGATGAGCTAGAAATCTGGGTGCAGTTACAGAGCTGTAATCTCATCTCAGTTACAGAGACATGGTGGGATAGCTCACATGACTGGAATGTGGTAATGGATGGCTGTGTACTGTTCAGGAAGGGTAGACTTACAGGGGGAGGTGATGGAGTTGCTCTTTATGCAAGTAAGCAACTAGAATGTATTGAGCTTCACCCACAGGGAGATGATGAGAGTGGTGAAAGCTTATGGGTTAGAATCAAGGGACATGCAAACATGCGAGATACTGTTGTGAGGATCTGTTACAGACCACCAAACCAACAAGTTCTTGATGAGGCCTTCTACAAGCAGCTTGAAGTATCCTCAAGATCACATGCCCTGGTGCTGATGGGTGACTTCAATCATTCTGATGTTAGTTGGAAAGATCACACAGCCAAGCATAACCAGTCCAAAAGGTTCCTATAGTTCATTGCTGACAACTTTCTGCTGCAGGTGTTTGAAGAACCAACGAGGAGAGCTGTGGTGCTGGACCTTGTATTAGCAAACAAAGAAGGTCTGGTCATGGATGTTAAGGTTGGGGGCAGTCTTGGCTATAGTCATCATGTTAG
>NW_009717672.1:34679-49570 GCF_000703405.1 Apaloderma vittatum
GGAAAGAAGAAGAGTAATCAGTAAAATCTCTACCTTGGACTTTAATAGGGCTAACTTTGCCCTCTTTAAAGATCTGATCAGAAGTATCCTTTGGGCTAGAGCTCTAGAAGATAGAGAGGCACAAGAGAACTGGTCAATATTCAAGCTCTACTTCCACCAAGCACAAAATAAATGTATTCCCTTAAAGAAAAAAAAAATCAAGTAGAGGAGGCAGAAAGCCTGCATGGACAGACAAGGAGCTCCTGGAAAAACTCAAATGGGAGAGGGAAAATTACAATATATAGAGAAAGGGGTTGATTAATTGGGAAGATTATAGAAATGCTGCCAGAGTGTGTAGAGACTCAACAAGAAAGGCCAAGGCTCTCCTGGGACTTAGTCTTGCTAGGGAGGTGAAAGATAACAAGAATTTTTTCAAATACACCAATGAGAAGAGAAAGCTGAATGATGTGGGAAATACGATAACAGAGGATGCAGAGATGGCAGAACTGCTGAATGTCTTCTTTGCCTCAGTCTTTACTACTAAGACCAGCCCTCAGTAATCCCAGTCACTAGAAGTAAGTGAGTAAAACTGGAGAGAGGAAGACTCTCCACTGGTCAGAGAGGATTGAGTTAGAGACCTCCTGCAGAAACCTAAAACACACAAATTCATGGGCCCTGGTGGGGTACATCCACATGTACTGAGAGAGCTGGCTGACATTGCTGAGTTCTTCTCCACCATTTTTGAAAAATCATGGAGAATAGGAGAGGTGCCTGAAGACTGGAAGAAAGCCAATGTCACTCCAGTCTTCAAAAAGGGCGGGAAGGAGGACCCAGGCAACTACAGACAAGTCAGCCTCACCTCCATACCTGGAAAGGTGATAGATCAGCTCATTCTGCATGCCATCTCTAATCAAACGGAATAAAGGAATGTTATAAGGAGTAGCCAACATAGATTTACTAAGGAGAAATCCTGTTTGACTAATCTGATATCCTTCTGAAAGTGTCACCAAACGGGTTGATGAAGGGAGAGCAGTGGATGTCATATACCTTGACTTCAGTAAGGCTTTTGATACTGTCGCCCATAACATCCTCGTAGGAAAACTCAAGAAATGTGGGATAAATGATTGGACTGTGAAGTGGATTGTTAACTGGCTCAATAACAGAGTTTAGAGGGTTGTGATCAGCGGCACAGAGTCAAGGTGGAGGCCTGTGGCCAATGGTGTTCCCCAGGGATCAGTGCTGGGTCCAGTTTTGTTCAATAACCTCATCAATGATGTAGATGAGGGGATGGATTGTACCCTCAGCAAGTTCACTGATGATGCAAAACTGGGAGGAGTGGCTGACACACTGGAAGGCTGTGCTGGTATCCAATGAGATCTAGACAGGCTGGAGAGCTGGGCAAAGAGGAACCTCATGAAATTCAATAAGGACAAGTGTAGAATCCTGCATCTGGGAAGGAATAACACCAGGCACCAGCACGGATTAGGGGTTGTCCTGCTGGAAAGCAGCACCATGGAGTAAGACCTTGGAGTCCTAGTGGGCAGTGAGTTGTGTCAATGGGATAGCAATGTGTTTTTGCTGCCAAGAAGGCCAAGGAGATCCTGGGTTGCATTAAGAAACACGTGTCCAGCAGGTCTAGGGAGATTCTCCTCCAACTCTGCTCTGCCCTGGTGCAACCATACCTGGAATACTGTATCCAGTCTTGGGCTCCCCAGTTCAAGAGAGACAGAGACCTACTGGAGAAAGGCCAGTAGAGAACTATGAGGATGACTAAGGGACTTGAATATCTATCCTATGAATGTAGATAAAGAGAACTAGGGCTGTTTAGTCTTGAAAAGAGAAGGCTGAGAGGAGATCTTATTAATGTCTATAAATATCTGAGGACTGGGTGTCAAGGAGAAGGGGTCTCTTTTTGGTGGTGCCCAGTAATAGGACAAGGAATAATGGGTATAAGCTAGAACAACCTCAACATGAGAAGAAACGTCTTTACTGTGAGGGTGACAGAGCACTGGCACAGGCTGCCCAGAGAGGTTGTGGAGTCTCCTCTGGAGACTTTCAAAACCCACCTGGATCTGTTCTAATACTGCCATTTTGTTTAGCAGTACCAATGTTTCTAACAGGGTTTTCACAGACACTCTTAACGATGCTGAGCCCTGCACTTGGGTCATAACAACCCCAGGCAATGCTACAGGCTTGGGGAAGAGTGGCTGTAAATATTCTCCACAGAAAAGGATCTGCGGGTGCTGCTGGACAGATAGCTGAATATGAGCCAGCAGTGTGCCCAGGTGGCCAAGAAGGCCAAGTGGCATCCAGGGCCGTATCAGAAATAGTATGGCCAGTAGGACTAAGGAAGTGATCGTGCCCCTGTACTCAGCACTCCTGAGGGGACAACCTTGAGTGCTGTGTTCAGTTTTGGGTGCCACAGTACAAGAAATACATTGAGGTGCTTGAGTAGGTCCAGAGAAGGGCAATAAAGCTGGTGTGGGATCTGGAGAGCATGTCTTAGGAGGCACAACTGAGGGAACTGGGGATGTTTAATCTGGAGAAAAAGAGGTTGAGGGGAAACCTTATCACTCTCTACTACTGCCTGAAAGGAGGTTGTAGTGAGGTGGGTGTTGGTGTCTCCTTCTGAGTAAATACTGATAGGGCAAGAGGAAATGCCCTCAAGTTATGCCAGGGGAGGGTTAGATTGGATAATAGGAACAATTTCTTCCCTGAAAGGGTTGTCAAGCATTGGAATAGGCTGCCCAGGGAAGTGGTGGAGTCACCATCCCTGGAGATGTTCAAAAAATGTGTAAATGTGGCACTTCAGAATATGGTTTAGTGGTCATGTAGCCTCGTGTTGATGTTTGGAATTGATGTTCTTAGAGGTCGTTTCCAACCTTAATGAATCTATGATTCTATGATAACATTATCTGCCTTGTGCTTCCTGTGCATGGTTGTTGGATTAACTCTTGTTTTCACCTACCCTCATTCTTTCTATGTGTATGACAAATAGGCACTTGTGCACACAGTAATTTGAAGGAAGAATGAATTATCTGAATGAGAGGACAAAGTAAAGAAACTTAATATGTAGTGAAAGAGTGCCTCTCCTCCATCTGCTGATTTTTGAAGCCATGAACAAAGTTTTTAATTTCTTAGCTCCAAAGTATTTTTGCCATTTTACCACAATATTTCCTTCCAGAATCTACCTGGGAGAGTCTCTTTCACATGTGCTTCTTTATTTAACGTTGAGTCCAAAAAAAAAAGGAGTGGGGAAATCATTATGCACTGAACTTACTAAAATTGTCATTTTGGGTGAGTGAAAAAAGAGATAGATGTAGACTGAAGATGTAATTTCAAGGAAAAATGGGTGGAACATGAGAGTAGAGCCATAAAGCAGCTACTGATGTACTTCCAGTGCTTTACCTGAAACGAGGTTTGAGTCTCATCTGAAAGGAGAGGTATTTTATTTAATTCTCCATGGTCTTTCAGTCTGAGATCTAATAATGACAGTTTAAAGGATCACTGAAATGTTACTGCCTCAGAATTTCTCTTACTCTTCAGTCCATGCTCTCAAAATTACAGTGATCCTTCTTAAATACTTGAGGTTGCACAGTTTGAGTATATATTCCTTATTAGAATTGCAGAGATTGATTTGTTTTTTCCCAAGTTAAGATTTAGAAAATAAGGTATAAATAGCCACATAACTTGAACTATACTGTTTCTCTATGGACACATTATTTTACTAACCAGGAGAGAAGTATATTTGAGGAGATAGAGGGAAAAGAAGGATAATTGTGTGCAGCTTCGCTTCAAGCGTTTAAATACTTTCTTTGAGTACGTAATGTTGTCTGAGTGAAACAGATGGTGTCTGCATACATTACCTACAGTGTAATTAACAAACAGAAAACTCACACAGGGGAGGTATCTCCTTTTACTTCCCTCTTGCCATTTAATGAAATTAGGTACAAGTATTTAACTAGATTATCGGCCATTTTACCTCAAGAGGATTGTTATTTAGTGAAAACAGATCTTTTCTGTTCAAAACCTTTTAATGTTGTATTTATTTTTTAAAAATATTTTTTCTTAAAAATTAAACTAAGAATCTGTTTCTAAAAAGTCAATTGAACTTATCTATTTCCTCACAGTTTTATCATATACAGTTCTTCATCTGTCATTTATTTAATGAGTGAAAATGTTTACCTCTGATAATGTGGCATAATTTGAATTTAACTCCTTTACAAGTTATCCAATATACATATATGAAATTATTTTGCATCTGGTAACATAAATTCCAGGTAAGGTAGCATTCCTCACCAAACTGATGAGTGGGGGGAGGTAAAGCCTAGAGAAGGTGAAATAGCTAGAGGACAGGTGCCAGTGGTCTTCACTTAAATTGGGAGAAGAATGGAAGTCTGGCTACAACCCTTAAGCACTATTCAAAGAAGAAGTACCTAGTACAGTGTATTTTCTTTGAACTGTCAGAAACAAAGCTTGAAGAGCCCAATGCGTACTGGAAAAACACCAGTGAGATCTGCAATAAGTTCATCTGGTTTGTAATTTCTGCACAAAAAGATAATTAGCCCCTACAGAAAACCGAAGTAGGGAGAGAACGGAACAAGTGTATATTTGCCATAGACATGAGCTGCAAATCTCAGGATCAGACAGAAATATTCAACATAAATGAAGCATTGCTTCATGTCAGCAGACGGGAAGTAGTAGCTGAAAGACGAAAGAAGACAACTGAGAAAAGTTGAGTGGGAACATTAAAGTGCAAAAAATTGGGTGATAATAGTCATGTGTGCTTAAAACAATCTTTTTTAAGTCCCCTTAATATGCGTGAAGTGTATAGTATCAGATCCTCCCGACGTAGATGAGATTATTTCTATAGATTTCCAGGGCCTTTGAACCTGGTATTGCAGAGAAGTTTCCTCTCTCCTAGCTCTTAACAGTTCAGGTGCCATTTGTCATTTCTGCAGAAAGGAAGGATGTGCATTCATCTCTCATAAGCCATTATGTCACTTAATAGCTGCACTAATGAGTCACCGAGCATTATAGGCATCATTCTGCACATGCCTAAGTGTGCAGTCACATTTCTGACTAATTAAGCAGCACCCAGTATGAAACATTACAAGGCAGCCATTGCAGACTCAAGCTGTATACATGTTTTGAGTATTTGGGAAGGTATTTCTTTGTGAATGGATACTCTAGCAGTGTTTTATATCATGTGACAGCGATTTCTTGTGTACTTGGATTTATTCTACTATCAAACTGCAGCTTTCCTTCCTCACTTTAAGATTAGCTGAATAGCCTTTTGGAGTTACTTGTCTCTAAATAACACAGAAAAAAATTCTAAAATTTGTCAGATACTTGTCTGGATGGCTTGACAATATTATAGTCCGTGATATTGCTTACTTACTTAGTCAACCTCCTAAATTTTTGTTTAGTGCTGATTTATAGCCACACTGCCATCTAAAAGTCCATTGTTGTTTTTTGAGGAGTTTTTCTGAGTTGTTTTTGTTGTTGGCTGTTGTGGTTTTTTTTTTGTTTTGGTATTTTGTTTGGATTTTTTGAGGTATGGTGGTTATTTTATTTTATTTTATTTTATTTTATTTTTCAATGAAAGATATATTCACCACAGACTCGCTTAGAAAGATTTTTTTTTTGACACTGAATATCCTCTTTTTTTTTATTTCCTTCAGTTTTCCAGTAACAGAGAACTCTGCTTCTGACATATTTATCCTGAAGGTGATTTGAGAATGGATTTAGGAAATTCAACTGTTTACTTTCTCAGAGCAGTGTTATAAGTTATATACCATTGCTGGTATCGGGATCACTCCCTAACATTTCTTCACTTTTCTGAAGACAGTAAGATAGGATTTATTCCTCCTCATGTCTATTCCATAGGAGAACCAGCTTTTCATCTTAAATGTTGCTATTCTCATTTGCTGGTTTCTTTCAACTTTGAGAGGAGTTCTTTGGATTTAGAGATTTCAAGATTACTATTTTCCTATCAGAAATAATTGTGAATGTTCACACTTCTAAATTTAGCCCAATGGTTTTTAGCCCAATGTTTTTGTTTTGGCTTTACTGGAGTTGGTGTTGATGTGTGTTTGCTTTTTTGTTTTGTTTGTTTGGTGGGGGGTGCAGGCGTGTTTGTGTTTTTGTTTGTTTTCTTTGCTTTTAGCATCCAGAGGCTTAAAAGAAAGAAGCCATTGAATAGATTTGTTTCCTTATATCAGCTGTTGCCTTTCTTCTATGCAGAAGATATTAGTAACAGGAATAACTGTTTGTGAGTCTTTCAGTGGCAAAAATGTCATGCCTGTCAAGTTTGTAAATTACATTAACTGCTTGATAGCTATTGCCTCTTATTTCAGTAGTATATATATGTTATTTTATGCAAGTAAACACTATAAGTAAAATGCCCTGGTAACGACTTTTTAGCTAAAGAGACCAGAAGTTACGATATAGATAACTGAAAGCAGAAAGAAGTACTAAAATGGGTTAATTTATAAGTACTTTTAAGATGATAAATACGTAAATAGTCCTCTTGGTCATGTCATCATAAAAATAACTTATTTTAATTTTATTGAAGATTGAACTTCCTTGATTTAAGCCCCATGCAGCATAATTTGGCCAAAACCTTATGACTTATATCAATGCAAAGCTTTCTCACTTGCCCTAAATTTACAGATGAAGAGTTTAAAATAGACTTTTTTTGACTTGTGACATGACATTTCAGGGAGCTCAAGCTGATTTGGTTCCAGTTTGAGAATGTCATGTGTTTCAGATTAAAGTTTTAAGTTTGTATTTGAATTTTGAATGTGTGAAATCTATTCTTTGAATCTGAGAAATCTGCTAGTATGTTTTCTGTTAAAGCAATACAAAACTGAACACTGTACTTCAGGTTTCTCAGATAAAAATTCTATTTCTGGTGGGTCATTTTACTTGCACACAAAATCTGTCACTGATATTTACAATTCTCTGTAAAATGAAATAAATTTGGAAGTGAAAAATATCTTTATGTGGAATCATAATCACATAAATGAAACTACTTTTCTGTTTCAGAAAAGATTCTCCTTAATTTCCACATTTTTTTTCATTGGTTAATTCAATCTCTTGCATTAAATTATTTCAAGTTAACTACTGATCTAAATAGTTCAGAAGACAGTCAGATGTTTCTATAGTCATACATTCGTACAAATCCTGGAAATTATCCCAGCTAAGATAATTTGAAGATGTAATTAATAGCATGTATTTAATTTTCTATTTTTATTAGTCATTTAAATATAGTCAGAAATATATGGGTTACACTACTTTGAGTAACAGTTGTCTTCCTAGCAGATAGCTGTGTCAATAGAAGAGCATTACAGTTTGGTCTGTACCGACATATGCTATTACACGATTTTAGTCACAGTAGCAAATCAGAAAACCATGTGAGAAGAGGGCATGCTACTTTTTATCTTGCTTTGTGGAAATTTCACCTTGAAAATGAGTCTCTGCATTCATACACTACATTGGTTATTCAACAGCCCTTTTATTGCAGTCTTACATAGATACACAGGCAAACTGCAGTGTGACTCGCAAATTCATCAGCTGAGATTTACAGGAATTGTTCTGATGAAATCATGTAAAGGTAACATTTTGCATCTTTAAATGTATGTGAAGATCATCCTACCTCATTGAAATATCTTCTTCCAATATGTTTGGTATGTAGGAGAGCAGTATTGAGCTGGTTTTGCAGTGTTCTCCATAGTTAAGTATTTGATACAAAACACAGAAGAAACATAGGATTGACATTCGGTAGTGTGACTGGCAAAACCATTTTCCAGTGGTACTGAGATGCCACAGTTATTCTGCTCTCTGTTTGCACTGATGAATTCTGGTATTGTGTTAAAGCTATTGTGGAGATGGATTTTCTCTCTGGCATTTTCAGCATCAGTAGTTTCCTTTATTTATGATTCTTGTGACATCCTTTATAGATATCTACAGGCACGGAAGTGTGTATACACACACACAAATGCATGATGGGCTCTTTTCTGCAAGTTCAGATATGTCTTCAGTAGTGTAACCCTTTTCCTACACTAGGATTATAATAGAATACATAAATGTACAGGAGGAAAAACTATTTGGAGGTTTATCTTCTCTTTCTCCAAGGTCTTATCATCCTCTCATTTATGCACCTCTCATTTTTGATCAATGAGTGTAATTGAAGTGCATCTTATATTGTGTGTAAACTGTAACATAAGACAGAACAGTATTTCTGAAGCTTTTTTTCTGGCTTCTTATGGAATGAACATACCACAAAAATTAATCTAGAGGAAGTCATATTTTGGGAGAATGGCCAAATACACTTATATAAGTGACATTCCTTGAAGACATGTCAAATGAGACTTACACTTGACCAATGATACTTTTTCGTGTTCTATAACTAATGTTGCCGCCTTTTGAAAAACTTTAATTCGTAAAATCTAGACTTTCTGAAGCTGTAATTCTTTCAAATTCGATATGTGGCTTTTTACGTAGATCTTCTTACTTCAGTTTTGAGAAGAGTTCTTAACAGGGAGGTTACTTTAAGTTTGTCAGCTGATTGACCGTTCTTACTTTCCCTCTTACCCCACCCCTGGCTAGGGCTGGGCTTTTTGTAAGATAGTTAAACTGTAAGGGAGATTTTTGCTGCTATTTTATTGTTATAGAAATATTTATTTTCTTTCTTTTTTTTTTTTTTTAAAGCATTCCAGTAAGCTGCCTCATCTCATAAGGGACAAATCTAGCAAAGATGTTTGGCTGAAGTGATGTTAATCTTTCAGTCTACAATATATGACTGTGGGAAAAAATATTTATGGACTAGTAACTTCAGTTACTGATTGGAAATACTTGGACCTACAGTCTGAGATATAATTCACTTACACAGAGGAATTTTGTAACCTTGCAAAAGCAAATGAAAATATGAATAAAATCTTCTTTATATTCTCATTGTTGTTTTGGGAAGGTGTAATCCGTATAATGAGACTTAAAAAAAAAATAAGCTGTTTTCTGATAGTGTTCTAAAACATTTTGCAAATGACAATAATATAATGCTTTCCTAAATCAAAAATTTATTTATCTTAACAAAGATCAGGGTAATGTTATTCAAGTGTATGGATAGAATGTTACCAGATTGTGAGGCTAATTCTGTATCAAAGTCAAAAAGTTCAATTATAGTACCAAAAAAATAACTCAAAAAGTCAACAAAAGCTAAATAATTTAGATTTAACATCTTATTACTTTAGCAAGTGTCAGGAGCTCAAAATTTGTCCCTGTCTTTAAGCATTCTCAAAATATTAATACCATTTTGAAACTGTAAGTCTCTAATGCATATATACAATTTGTGATACTAAAAGGTGAAATAGAAAATTTAACTTTTGAGATAGGAGCCATCTTCCCCTCTCTTCAGAGGCTTTCAATTCGCCCAGAGTGCAAAATTAAGGACAAGGCAAAGCTGTTCTTTGTTGCACAACTGTATCCTTAACAGCTGCCACAGGTTGGACTCTGTAAAGAATCAAATTAAAAGTGTATTTTTGCTCAGATCATCTTAATGATATTTCAGTAGAAATTGTAGTAAAAAACAGGTGATTCTTAGCAAGATTTTTCAATGCATGAGTAGCCATTGTGTGTCATCCAAGATGCTGGTGATTGCTTCTTTCTGAGAAGATATTTCTATCTCCTTGTGTTCATATACATGCATAAAGAAATATGCCATTTGAAATAGGGATAGATTGGTATAAAATGCTTAAAAAAGCATACAGTTTAAAAAAATCCACAAACCTCAAAAGATGCAATGCAACTAAAATTAAGATTTTCAAGACACTTCTCTCCAGCTTGAATTCATTGCCAGCATGATTACATATTGTCACATACCCATTTTATGCTTAGTTCCAGCAATTATCTGAAGCCATATGTTAATTAATTTATTCGGGACTGGGTTTCATATTCAGTGCCAAAGCTATGAGCGAATGCTTAAGGGATAATAGATGTTCAGAACGGAAGAGTTTGTATTCATAGAAAAAGATAGCAACTTATAAACTGAGAAAATACAGCTCATAAAGTTGTTCAATAAGACATGGTAAGAGCAGGGTAGTACTTCAGATAATTTGAACAAAATGCATTTTAACAATTTAACAATTGAAAACAGCAAAAACCATAAGAAAAAAGAATACGTTGTTTCAAACCTGTGTCTGTTACCTCCCTAACAACTAAAATGCATTTGACAGCAAACTCAGATAAGGTCCCTTAGGAAAGAACTTCACCTTCACTGTTCCAACCCTCCAAAAAAGATGTAAAACTATAACAGGTCACAATGAATAAAACAATTTACAAACAAGTTCAGTTAAAAATTGCTACTAAATGCTTTTGATTGACAATCAGTAGAATGCATATAATGATCTGGATAGAAATTCTGAGTAGTGATGAAATAATATTTAACAATATAGTTAGCCAAGTAGTCTGTTTTCCAACTTTCCAATCAGGATGGCCTTGTAAAACTTATGATTATTGGTCATATAAACTATTGCTGTTGGAAAAAAAGTATAAATCTCCAGATTTCATAATCATATGTAGTAGAACACACAACCAATGTGATTAATATTTAATAACAGGGGACTCGGCATCTATGATGAATTTGTGATGTCTTTCAGAACTACCTCTTTTGTTGAGCCTTTTTGGAAAATCTAACAGGTGAATCTACACTGATTAAACTATGTGTGGAATGAATTTCTTAATGAGCTCCAGGATACACCAAATATATATAAGGGTTTAATTGAAAAAGCCACAAATATGTTGCAGGAGAGAGATGCAAACACAAGCTGAACAAGGTTTGCAAGGCCTCAACCGAATTTACTTTTGACAATAGCATGCACACAACCTACGTTTGACAATTGCATGTTTACAAAGACAAATACATAAATACACAGGACAGCTGGGGTGTCAGGACGTTCAAACTTTGTGTTGCACACCCCTGTATGTGCTCTGCCCAAGATGCTTTCCTTGTGAATTCAGAGGCAGCCAGGGAAGTCCCCACAGAGGGCTACAGGGGTTGACTGTTATCCTTCCTGTTCCAAAGTCTAACCCTTCTCCAGTCATCTGTTTCCTTTTCTGATGTGTGGTACTAGGCTTGGTTCTGGGATGCATTTGATCAGTTCTTAGTGTTAGAGTAAGAGTAAGATCCAGAAAGGTTCATGGACAGTTGGTGGGTCCTGCTGTCTCCAAGTACCACTGTCTGGCTTTGGACAGCAAGATGAACCGTTTGCTATGCCAGAGCATTGGATTTTAAAGATGGTTGCTGCTAATGCGCTGAGAAGGTTTGGAATGTGAAAAAATTCTAGAAGCCACTATTGACAATCCACAGCATCTATTGTTCTATCATCTCTCAAAGCCCATACAGCAATGGGAGAAGCAAGTGAATCTACTGTCCCAGCTCTAGACATTCAATATGGATCTTCTCTTCCAGAGATTCCTTCAAGAATTTAATCTGTTGTCTGGTCTTCTTGAACTGCATCCAAAACTTAAACTGGTTATTAAGCTGTTTTCTTTCCAAGCCTTTATTTAATTTAGATTACTTAATGATTATTTGAAGTAGAAACTGAAGCTAGGCCTATGTGTTGCATTCTTTGAGCTATTGACTTCAACTGGTCAGGAAGTTCGATTTGAGAAGCCAATCAAAATGTGTTCCATCTTCTGCTTCAAATTAGACAGGAGAGATATGAATTGTGGTCTACCCCAGATCACTAATTTCTGTGTTTGGAGATTTTTTTTTGTTTTTTTTTGAGGGAAGAAGGGTTTTGTGTTTTTTTCTCATGCAAAGTAAATCTGAGCCATCTTACACCTCCTGACTGATTCACAGTTGCCAAATCTGAGAGGAATTAAAGTCAAAGTTAAGTGCCTAAGATGAAGTAGCTGAGAGTTAGGTAAACAAAGAACTTACAAAGAACCCTGACTGTGCAAAATGTTACATTTTTTTTTATTGGAGTGCATTGTCCCAAAAGAAATTCTGATTCTGTGCTTTATTCTTAGTATTTTTCCATTTTAGTCTTCAAACAATAACTGACAAACTTAAATAGAATCTATGAAGTCATGCAAAATCAACAAACTTAGTCTATGGTTAGAATTTACTTAAGAATTATAATGGCTATGCTCCTAAATCTTTGTTAGATCTACAGCAGAAATAGAAGTTAAAAATAGATGAAAAAAAAAAATAATCTCAACAGTACTTCTGTAAGTAGAAGACTGAATAAAAACACTGTAGCTACTTTCTTCTTTCTTTTTCAGGAAAAGTTGTATAGAAGGTTGGATTTCAGATAGCAAATACCAGACTGACCTGGTTCTCAAACAGACAGTATTAGAAATGCAGGGAGATTGCATTGTCCATACAGGTGAAGGTATTAGATGGAGACTGGGACAACTTGAATTTTGAAGGTGCGATCTGTCAGGATTGGTTCAGGCTGATGCAAGTTTGAAAGATCAACAACTGTAGAAAGCCTTTATTTAAGGTGATAGGAGTTTAGAAGAACATGTTGGTTTAAAAGAATTTAGAATAATTTTTTTTGACATGCTTTGTGTTGTGACGAGCTTGAAATTTGCAGGGTTTAGAGCTTCTGTCCTGATTCTGTGCTCTGGGAGGAAGAAAAAAAGAAGAAAAAAAATAGGAAAAAAGGAAAAAAAATGTTTGTCTTCCCCCCCAATTATCAAATTTCTTTCCAGAACACATGCACAAGTTAATCAAAATGAAGAAGTAATTGTGCCTCAGGTTAGAATTCAGATTCTTTAGTGATATTAAACTTGGCATACCTTAGAAAACTAAATTTAGAAATCACCATTAACAACAAAAAATCCCAAGACATTTATTGTGTTGATCTGAGCATCAGTGGAATCTGCTACTGCTTTGTTACACTTTTAATGCCATGTCTGAAAGTATCTTTACTGCATGGAAATGGAGCTGTCATTTTAGGACGTTACAGTAGCATAAGTCAAATTGCCTGGGCTTGTGAACTACCAGAACCCTTTGGACTCTGGAAGTAATTTACTATTTTTTGAGGTAGGAATGATTAATTTACAATAATTTAATTATCTGATTTATTGTTTAACTGTATTTTGATGCTCTATTGTTAAAAAAGATGAATCAAAATATTTTTATATCCCACATCAAGAACATTTGTGGATGGTTCTGTGTTTAAACTCTTTCTGGACATGACTGAGTGCTGGTTTAATGCCTTCTGCAGCTCTGTAGGAGCACTTGTACAGTCATGTACAGGTAGTCAAGTGATAGTTTAGGATATTACCTCTTCTCATCTTAGCTGATCAGAACATACAAATCTGTTCTTATGTGTGCTCTTATAACAAATTCAAACAAATCCAAAGTTGGGAGTGGGGAGGGAAGGTGAGTGGGTAAGTTTTTTGCATGGCTTGGTTGCTATGAAACTCCAAAACAACATTCTGCCCCACTTCATTTCTATCTAAAATGTAGTTTTTATCAATTTAATTTATTAAATTTACAAATCATACCTTAGTAGTTACTTAAGACAATGTGACTGTAAGAGAAGTCTTTTCTTAACTCTGAGATTACAATGACTATAATAGAATAAAACCTGATTGTGGCATTAAAATTTATAGGCAAAAAACTTTAGAGCCTATGCATGAACTTACGGAGAATTGTGATAGCCTGCTGCATTTAGTCTGCAGAAAGCTCTCGAGATTGCACTAAAGGTATCACAGAATTAAAGGGGACTTGTATTTCCAGAACTTTTTGCTTACTCCACAAATTTATGTGCGTAATGATAAAGGTAGTGATTGAAGTGCCTGAATATATAAAAGGAAAAAAATACCCACAACAGTTCTTGCACTAGAATATACACTTCATAAGTAAACCCATATAGATACTTCAAAAAAAAGACAAAAATAGACTGAAGGTAGATAATGAAAAGAAATATTCAAAAATAAGCAGAATAATGAGGCAGAGTTGACAGTGCAGTACAGAATACACCCTGTCAAGACAATTGTAATAGAAATCCTCTCTGAAATCAAACAAAAAGTTTTTAAGAGTAGTAATGATGAACTAGAACCAAGCACATGAAAAATAATGCTAGGGAGCCGAGCAGAAATTTCAGAAATCTGTGATTAAGAAATTCCATTTGAATATATGGTTAATACATGTTAGGTCTCAAGTTGTGCATTTGTTCTATAATTATATTCAGTATGGACATTTTCCTTTTTCAGTTTCCTTCTTATATTTTTATTTTTTCACATTGACCCTGAAGAAGATATTTCTGTATTTGAAGATTCTTATTTGGACAATTTGATTTATAAAAAAAAAATAAAAAAAAATCCATATTCTTTTTCCATATCCTTCAAACAAATTTGTTCCTAAGTTAGAAATTACATGTCTAATATAAATTATTCATACAGGATTGTTCTCTCAATGGAGAGAACATTGTTGAAATGCTCTGTAGAGATATATGTATATTCTGAAACGGAGATGTGAGATACAAAGCTGACTGGAGTGCTTGTTCTCAACAATAGCAACAAAATATTGGAGATTTTTACATAGATATGTCTTAAAGATTTAGAGCAAGGGATGTGTCAAAAACTTATCTGTTTGACTTGTCCAGTATCCAGCCTGTCCAAGTTTTTAAAAATTTTTACCCGATCATGTTCTCAAAGACTGTGGGACAGATTATACTAGCTATTTCAAGTTAGTAGATTTGTAGCTCTAGAGTGTGCTTGCACTAAGAGATCATCACTGTTTTATTATATTGATGATTATATTGAAACTAGTGTCATACATCTATGCGAGTACGTAAATCCCATCTCGTAGTAGCAATATTATCATAGAATCATAGAATGGCCTAGGCTGGAAGGAACCTTAGAGATCATCTAATCCAACCTCCCTGCCATGG
>NW_009717672.1:49620-80039 GCF_000703405.1 Apaloderma vittatum
ACTTGGCCTTGAACCCCCCCGGGGGGGGGCCAGCCACAACATCTCTGGGCAATTTAGTCCAAAGTCTTGCCACCCTCGTACTGACGATTTTCTTCCTAAAATCTAATGTAAATCTATTCTCCTTCAACTTAAACCCATTTCCCCTTGTCCTATCATGGACACCCTTGTAAAAATTCCCTCCCCAGCCTTCCTGTAGGTTCCCTTCAGGTATTGGAAGGAAGTTATAAGGTTCCTCCGAAGTCTTCTCTTCTAAAGACCGAACAATCCCAGCTCCCGCAGCCTGTCCTCATAGCAGAGGTGCTCCAGCCCCTGGATCTCATCTTCGTGGCCCTCCTCTGAACACGCTCCAACAGATCCACGTCCCTCTTATGGTGGGGGCACCAGAACTGGACGCAGTATTCAAGGCGGGGTCTCACAAGAGCAGAGTACAAAAGGAGAATCACCTCTCTTGATCTGCTGGCCACACTCCTCTTGATGCATCCCAGGACCCAGCTGGTCTTCTGGGCTGTGTGAGCGCACTGCCAGCTCATGTTGAACTTTTCGCCCCTAAATTATGGAGGGTTTTTTCTCTCTTTCATAAAATGCCTCCTTAAAGTAGTATTTGAACAGAGAACATAGAAGCAAAATTTCCCAAAGACTTTAAACAAAACAAAATAAAATCATTACTTATTTATAAGAAAGAAAAAAATAATTGTCTTTTCATGATTCCTAGTATTTTTAATGGCATACCAGTTTTTTTTTCCCTTCCATACATTTTATTCATTGCTAATATATTAATTCATAGTTTATTAGCCTGTTGAGAATTTCTTTATGACTGGCTGGTTCGTTCTAAAACAGTAGCTCACCTTGTCTGTCACTGTTTCATACATCTTTGTATTAGAATTGAGAGTCTTAATAGGACCTTGAAAATTGCAGAAAAAACTCTGAGAAATGAGAATTTGACTCTTAGAGATTACTTAAAAGCCTAAAATCCAGACTTAATAACAATTTATCTACTTCCACTGTGGGAGCAATGAACCTTTCATTTGCATTCTAGTGCTAAAATACAAAGATCAGCCTTAAATATTCCTTTTTATTTTTAAGTGAAGTCTGTGTGTATTAATATGAGTTTGCAAAGTTAAAAAATAGTCATAGACAAGTTTAGATTGGAAAGGAGCTCTGGAGGCCTCTTGTCCAACTCTCTGGTTCCAAAGAGTCAAGCAGGTCAGGCCGCATAGGGCTTTGAATATCTCCAAGTCTGGAGGGTTTTTTTTCCTCTCTGGAAACATTTTTCTGGTATTTGACCACCCTTGTAGTGAAATTTTCTTTTTTTTTTTTCCCTATGCAATTGGAGTTTTGCTTTTTGCAACTTCTGAATACTTCGTTTTTGCTTAGCTTTTATCTTTTCTATTCCTTTTCTGCAAAGCTGCTTTTCATCAAATCTTTTCTAGGGATTGATCTGTCCCAGATGCAGGATTCTATATTTCATTTTTCTGAACTTCATGAAGTTTCTTTCAGGCCTTTTTTTCAGCCTACTGAGATCTCCCTAAATAGTGTCGCTGCACTAGAACATACCAACTGATACTCTAGGGTCTGTAAACTTGGCAAGAGTTTGCTTGGTCCCATTGTCCCCATCTTTAATGAAGGTATTGAACAATGTTGAAGTCAATATCTACCACTGAGGGATGCTTCTAATCAGCTGCTGTCTGGATTCTGGATCATGGACACGTCTCAAGCCTGGCAGACCAGCTTATTTTCCATCAATTTCCTACTCCACTTGTCCAATCCACATTTCACCAATTTGGCTACAGAGCCAAAGGAGCAAGAAGTACCTTGAACAATCATGCAAGTATGCAAGAAGGCTACTATACATGGCAGATAAGTAAAAGGTTATCAGTTTCACATATGTGAAATATATCTCATATTATGAAGTTAATTTGCATAATTATTATAATTATAAGTGATAAGAAAAATGGAGACAATTTGCCTCAGGAATTCCAAATAGATTTTTACCTTCTTTTTTCAGCTGTGTACAATTCTTTTGCAAAGCAATGCAAGCTAGTAAGAGCAATATGATATATAGCTAATAAATTTTGTAGGAACAGCTTTGTCTCTCAAGTGTTTCAAGACTGATTACAAATTCTGTGTAAGTATCAGCTCCCACTCTTCAAGGATTGATTTCAGCATGTTTTAAATAAGGCACAGGAGTGTTACTCTTGGTGCTTTTGTTGATGACCAGACTCGAGGTAGGTAGTATTAAAGTGGGTGGAATACGGTTTCTCTCCAGCACAGACTGCTTTGACTGGAGAACACTAATCAAAAGATACCGTGTGTTCTGTGTCCTCAGCAGGGAGGAATGCACATTCATATATGACTGGTTTTACTACTTGTTTCAGGCTAAGTCTACCATGAGGATTTCTTTTTTGTGTCTGACCTGCAGTAACGTTCTGAACCATTTCATATTTAACAAAATGTCACTCCTGTATGATCTAGATCCAGTATGTTTTTCTCTTGTGTGAAACATTTGCTAGTATAGTGCAGTGGAATTTAGTAAATCCATATTTTAGTAATATTTTTTTGTAAATTAGAAACAAACAGCTTATTTAAAGATATAAATAGGAGTCCTTATCATTGTGTTTAAAGCAGAAATTTTAAAAACTTGAATGATTATATGTAAATGAAATCTTTCATTTATTGTGCAGTAGTTAATATTTTAAAGAAATATTTATTTAACCTTTACAGAATAAAGAGGAAAAATTTACCTAACTTCTAGTTATAGATGGTTTGGGATTTTTTTGTAGAGATTTTCTGTGTGTTTTATTCCTCTGTACTCAGGACTTCTTATGTGGAAAACCAACATAATTAAGTATGTCTTGGAAAGAAAGATACATGTTTTGGTTTTTTCTATTCTTTTAGACTAAGATTTCTTCTTCAAAAATATAGTAAATATATAAACCACAAACTTTTCAGATGAATACTTTGTTGTCTGCTGCTATTAGCTTCACAGAAAGAGGGGATCTGAATTAAATCTTTATACTGCCAGTTTGTGTTTGGTATATAGATTGCTGAGCTCAGTGAGCAGAGTTCCACAGGCACCTCTGATATTTGTGGTTTATTTGCAATACATGTCAAGTGTTGCGGTTCTATCATACAAGTAGGAAATAATATTTACTGAAATAAACACTGATGTACTTACTTTTCATGTAAGTTTACATATTTTGGTGCATAATATATTAAATAATTTGATGATCATAATATGTTAAATCAAGGGACAATATCTATATATCTCTCATATTTGTAGCCATTGTGATCATGCATGTGTTCTTAGTAAGAGTCTGTACTTACATATTGTGTGTAGGTGTATATTCTCTCAGAGCAAGTCCATGTGTATTTTTTGTGTAGGTGATTTCATTAATATTATTACAAAAGCCTAGCATGGTAGATATGTCATATACAAAGGTAGAGATACGAGCAATCATTGAAATTCACTTCCAAATTCACTACTAAATTTTACACTATAAATACACTTCAGAACTATAGAATTGTGAAGAACTGAAGATGTGTACACGCATAGTTTATTGAAAGGCCCAAGGTTCTTAATGCAATTTTTCCGTTATTTACATTAAAATTTCCTCTGTTAGAAGTGCTGAGTGTCCAGAGTACTAATAAATCTCCTACTTTCCTTTTACACATTGCAATGCTCCACAGAATTTTTTTTAAATAAATAAAAAAAAATATTCGATTCGACAATTAGAACAGGTGGTAAAAATTAACAATATAAAAGCAGGAAATTGTTGGATGATTTCTCAAAACTTCAGAAGTGAACAGGAAAATTTTGAATTTGCAGATCTTCTTGGTTAGAAAAATATAATGGGGCAAACAGGGATTGAAAAACTGACTTTTTAAAAAAAAATACTGTATTTTTTTTTCTCTCCTTTCCTAGGTTCGGTAGCTACTGCCTGCCGTGATCCTGGTGTCCCCATGAATGGAACTAGAAATGGGGATGGAAGAGAACCTGGAGACACTGTCATTTTTCAGTGTGACCCAGGCTATGAACTGCAAGGAGATGAGAGAATAACCTGCATTCAGGTAGAAAATCGGTACTTCTGGCAGCCCAACCCACCAGTCTGTATAGGTATGCATAAAAACCCTAAATAATAGACTACTAAATTTTTCAATTCTGGTGTAATGTATCACACTGCTCTAGAAACTGTCTTTGAAGAGCAATGTCATTGACACTATTAGGTTTGCCTTAAATCTTGAAAAATGGTGGTAAATATGGAGGATTTGGTTAAAGTTCATGTGCCTTTATGTACAAAATATGAGGCAGATGACCTTGTAAATTCATACATCAGCAAAAGTTATGTAGGAACTAAAGCAGGATGAAACGAGAAAGAATGAGATGATAGTATAATTTCTCTGACAGTCTTCATTATTTTAGAAAGAACAAAATTTTCATTTTTAAAAAGTATAATGTAGCATGTATTTATGGAAATCCTGTTTCAGTCTCTAATGCTACTCTGATTAACATGGCTCATATTAAATGAATTTTGAAAGTACTTAACTGAATCATGATGAAAAGTAATAAGAAATCACAAACATCTTTAGCATATAGTAGTCTTCCAGTAATCTTTTCTGAGGCAATCCTTATTATTAGCATTATTAATCTAGAAAATATCTAAAGTGTCACTTCTGAAACCTGATGCAGACGTGGGGTGATAAATAATCACGGTGTTACCTACTTGACTAGTTCAGTAAATACTGTATTGATGCTTATTTCCAGAATGTTCTTTAATGCAGGCAAATGTGATATCATGGCATAGAATGACAGAAGAATTTGTCTCAGACGACAGCAGCTACTGTCTTGAAATTCCCTAAGGGTTGTGATAGGTACCCTGTAACACAGGATCTGCAAGTTTGATGGTACAGAGAAGAAGGAAAATGGGCCACTCCAGGAAAGTGCCCTGGAGAGGCCAGTTGCAGTAACCTTGTCCTGAGTCACGTCATTAGAAGATACTGTGCTTGCTGTCCTGTCCAAAGCAGAACTGCCTGAAAGGAGGAGGGTAGAACAAGGGCACATAAAATAGTCAGATAAGAGCCCCTGGGCCCAGAGTGGTGTAAAGTGAGCACTGCAACGGTGAGATTATCAGCAGATGAAGGCATTCCTTCTGCTTTGCTGTCCCTAGTAGTCTGTTATTGGCCAACACCACAAAGAGGAACTAGCCAGAGACCACAACTGCTGACAGCACTTGTATGGCATTCAGATACTCTCTTGCCCTTAATCAACTGAACTTGACCTTAACTATTATAGAATGAAATCTGCATCCTATCTGCACATGCATGTTCGCACCAGCACCTCCCCCTTTAATTATTCTTATATGCCTAAATATGTATTTGATAACAATGATAATTGAACATCTGTAGGTGTTTAAGGGAAAAAGTAAAAGGAATGATAGAGTTTTAGTAAGAGGCCTTATATTGAATATATTGTACTTCGCTGGCCCTGGTGTTGCTGGTTTAAACATATATTTTCAACTGAAAAATAATTGTCCTATTATAAAGTAGTGCTACCAATTTTAATCATAATCAATACTGAATTGGTGATATTATTAAATAGTTGAAATGTGGATGATCACCTGTAATTTTTGTCCTTATACATGTGTAAATATGCATGCGCTTGTTTTCTTAACTACCTGCATCTATTTGCCTAATACTTGTAATTTCCACCTTTCATGAACACTTGCTGTATATAGGGAAGCAAAAATGCTTATTATGATAATTTATTGAACAAATATCACGCATGAAGTTATTCTATATTGATTTCTTATAATGCTATATTTTGGAGGAAACATGAGCTTCTAATAGACTAAAGTAAGGTGTACAAACCTTGACTCAGAGCCAAAAGATTTCAGAATTGTCTGTTGTAGTTCAGTACACTCTGAAATCTATTGATTTTTTTAAAAAGCTTGTTATATGTTCACTTACATTGTTTCCATACCTGTAAATCAAAACTGTACAAAGCTTACTTCACACAGAACTTCAACATCATTATTGGAAAAAATAAAATTTTGATGAATAAGGGGCAGGGATAATTCCTGAGGTATATTGTTGTAGCATGTTGTAGATTTATTTTATTAGTTCTTAACATTCCAAAATGTCTTCTTGAACCTCCTAATTATTAATATTCAAAACTAGATAGATGTACTTGTTAATTATTCTTACCTATGGGACTGCCTTGGTTAGTTGGAATCCTTCAGTCTTGCCTGTAGCGCAGTTTTAAGAACATTTTGATTTCAGAGATAATAGCGATGGGAAAACTGCAAAGAGCTAAATATTGATTCAGGTCTTTGAATCAGTGAAGAAAATCAGATACTCTTCTATACTGAAGATATTCTGACAAACTATAAATTTGAGAATATGTCTCTGCCAAAAGACAGTCCTTTGACTTATGCCTGTGGCACCCAAAATAGCTGGTTGTTTTCTATTCCAAAGGCTTTCGAGATCCAATCTTGTTTAGATATCAGAATCTTAAATTATTGTATTTGCTTATTTTGCTCAGAGATAACATTTTAGGATTCCAATTTACTATATATTTAGGCTAAGTAAGGACTGTCTCCCAGAAGTTTCAGACTTTCTTCAGAAATTCACAGGTCAATTTCTTAAGTTTTTTTTTTTTATTTACAGCTTGGCTTTATTTGTTTCTATTGTTTTGTTTTAAGCAAGATCTTGAACAGTGAATTATATTGGTGCTTTCCTCAACATGAGATCTATACAATTCTACTGCAAAGAAATATTTTGGTAGCTATCATATTTAGAAATTTTGTACTATGATGGTGGTGAAACATTAAAACAGGTTGTCCAGAGAGGTAGATGTTTTCTCCCTGCAAACATTCAAGGACAGGTTGGTTGGGGTTTTGAGTAAAGTGGTCTGGTGGAAGATGTCCCTGCAGGATGATTGGTCTACATAATGTCTAAAGGTCCCTTCCAATCCAAAGCATTCTATGATTTTATGATTTTGTGATTCTATGTTTAATATCTCTTATTTAAAACAAAAATAAATAATAAAACCATACATTCTATTTCTTTTGTTAGATGTAATTCAGCGAATAATTAAAAGCCAGAAAGTTCTGGAATGGTACTTTGTTACCTTCCAGAAAAATTTAATATATTTTAAGGTAAAAAACAACCCAACCTGTACTTTGTCCCATAAAACCAAGGAAAGTTAAGATCATCATATAGACACATCATATTGGCATAGTACTTGCTTACCATTACACTTGCAGAGGTTTATAAAGACAGGTTGACCTAACCTACATCTAGTTTTCACTATGTAATTAAAAACCTCATTTTTTCATAGTGTATTGACACCTTTCTGGATGGTCTACTGTGTTTGTTCAGTCTTAGGTCATGTGTGTAATACTACAAAAGATAGGTGTCCTTTAAACTTTGTTTTCAGAACTGATTCCCACTCAGTTAAAATCAAATCTCTGACACTTAACAATAATATAGCACACATTAAATTTGGAATTTTATGAATTCTGAAACACACAAAAAAAATAATTAAAACACATAGAGAAAGAAAGTCTTCAAAAATTTAGAGAAATTGGAAAAACCCCACATTTTTCATTAGATTATGTTAACTTTCTCAACTTACTTTATTTTTTAATTCATTAGATAGTAACCTGAAAATTCTACCTGGGAAATACTTTACAAAGTTGAAGATTAATGTGATTTTTTGAGTGCTGTTAATGGTATAGCTTGAAATAAAATATATTTTGTCCATCCAACTTCATAGACTTTCTGTTTATTCCCTGGAGAGTATTTCTGATTATCAGCTAGACCTTGCAGAGGTTTACGTGAAAGGATCACTCTCACTGTAAACAGATAAACTAACTGCTATTGTGTAAATGAAAGAGTAAGTAGATAATAAAGAAGTTTCTAATATGAAAATATTCTATCAGTGACCTTAGAACTAAACTAAATCAAAACCATATCAGGAAAGTATCACAAATGCAGAAAGCAATCTGGAACAAGAAGTACCTAACAGTTTGACTTAACAACTTTCTAACTTCATATGTAAGTTCAGGATGCGTCAGAAAATATCGTCAGACTGATGATGGAGTTTAAGGGTCACTCCAGTGAAGCTTGGTTACAATGAATGTCCTCTTTGGTGCTCTTACATTTTCATTCCCAAGATACACAGATAGTACATCTTGAACCATTAAAGTGCTTCAGGAGGATGAATGCACAGGGTTATACTCAAGGACACTAGTTCCAGGTTATGAGCGGCATTTACATTCCATATAACCTCATAGTCTCTTTTACATGAATTTTTAGTTCGATAAAGTAGAAGGCTACATTGACTTCCTTTACAGTTAAAGGAAGCATATAAGTTTGTAATAATTTCATCTTAGTTTGTTTCAGAATTGTAACAAAAGATCATTAAATAAAGAAGCTTGTGATTAGAAACTATGCAATTTTCAGTCCTGTGAAGTCTCCAGGGAGAGGACATCCACAGCTTCTCTGAGCAATTTATTCCAGAGTCTTGCCACTCTCATACTGAACACTTTTTTCCTAAGATCCAATCTAAATCTGTTTTCCTTTAACTTAAATCCACTTCCCCTTGTCCTTTTGTTGGACACTCTTGTAAAACGCCCCTCTCCATCCATCTTGTACGTTCCCTTCAGGTATTGGAAGGCAGTTATAAGGTCTCCCTGGAGTCTTCTCTGTTTCAGGCTGAACAATCCCAGCTCCCTCATCCTGTCCTCATAGCAGAGGTGCTCCAGAGCCTCAAATTATGCCGGTGAAGGTTTAGATAGTGTATTGGGAAAAATGTCTCTCCTGAAGGACACTTTGTGAGACACTGGAACAGGTTGCCCAGAGAGATGGTGGAAGCCTCGTCCCTGGAAGTGTTTAAGGTCAGGCTGGATGGGCCTCTGAGCAGCCTGATCTAGAGGGAGACATCCCTGCCCATGGCAGGAGGGCTGGAACTAGTTGATCTTTAAGGTCCCTTCCAACCCTGACAGTTCGATGATTCTATGAAAGAATTTTCAATCATTGGAACAGATTGCTGAGGGAAATGGTGGAGTCACCAACCCTGGAGGCATTTAAAAGACATGTAGACATGCCACTTAGAGATATGGGTGGTGGACTCGGCATTGTTAGGCTAATGGTTGAACTTTATGATCTTAAAGAGTCTTTTCCAACCTCAATGATTCTATCAATCTCTAAGTGATTTAAATAACCTTTGAGCTCACAGAATCTCTGTTACAGAAGACCTGAGCAATCACCTTCTCTCCCTGGTGCTGCAGATGATCACTTTGTAGAATTTTGTAACATAATTAGTCTCTCTAAATCTAGAATCTTTTGAATAAAATTTAAGAAGTTCTTTCAGAAAAGATCCTTAGCAAAACTTATTCTCTTCTTTTATGAAGTCTCAGTTAAAGAATGCTGAAGTACAAAACTTCACAAAGGTAATAATAATTTCATTCTTTTTATTAAGTATTTACATTTCTGGACCACAAACACACAACATTTAGGAACCTCAATATCACACAAAAATGTGTTTATTCTATTCTATGTGTGCTTGGAAGATATTTTCTTTATCTCTAAGTTTGAAAACTGCAATTACTAGAATATTTTCATTGAATTTTATTTATATTATATCACTCTTGATCTGAATTGTTAATCGTTGCTGTCTGGTGTAAATGTAGGTAGTTGTATTATAATTGTAAACAGATCATATTTCATAACCTAAGAAACTTTTTTTTAGAATGCATTTAACAAGAAGTGGAAAGGGGAAAGCTTATTCAGTTTCACATCTACAGCCAGAGCATTTTTGTTCAGAGTATTTTCAGAAAAGGCTTGACATAATGTCATACAAGCAAATAAAAGGACACAGAGTTCAAAATCAAGTGCTACACTTAGTAGTATTAGTATTTGTCTAAGGAGAAATGTGAGAACATTTTTTTGTTACTATTGAGGCTTTGTAAATACTTCACTTGTTTCTTGTTTAACTTTTGGAGGACATTAAATGTCAGTGAACAGATTGCTGGTACTTGCTTCTTTTTGTCTTACCTTCTTTCCTCAATTCCAATTTATTTTTATTCACAGCTCCCTGTGGAGGAAACTTGACTGGCTCATCAGGTTTTATACTTTCACCAAACTTCCCTCATCCTTATCCCCACAGCAGAGATTGTGACTGGACTATCACTGTTAATAATGATTATGTTATATCATTAGCATTTATCAGGTAAACTGCTGGATGCTCATAATTTTTTAAGTCATGTTTGTAACTTTATTATTGGCAGTTGTTCAGAGCTTTGTAGGGTAACATGTATAATTAATGTAACTATCAAAGTGATTAGTAATTGTTATCTTTGTTAGCACTCACAACAAATATATTAGAGTATTCAATACACAGAAAGGTAGATCCTGGGAGCTCATTGCTCCTGTTCATTTAAAAGCACTCTCAGTTTACATCGACTAATGTCGAAGTGGATGCCCAATTTATCAAGATTCTCTTCCTAAGAAGGCAGCATGGAGTTGCTCATTGAATTTTCCCCAGCCTCAGAGGATAGTCTTTAATAGTGAAGCCTGGTGTCTCATCATGTTTTGTATGAGCTGCTCACCTGCTATTTAACCAAAACTTCAAAAGCAGTCTTTAAATTTAATTAGTCTGTATCATTTCAGGATACTTAACAGGATACTTCCTGTTGTTTTTGTTATTAAATGAAATTGGTTTAGCATTTTCCTTTATCACAGGGGAAGATTAAATTGAGCTTAATGCAATCTACAGAGGAACTTTTGCTGTCTGTGTTGTATGTAATTCATGAAGTAAATCAGTGTACATGTTATGTGTGAAAAATATGCGTCCTCACTGGGGCATATGATGATGTCACAAAAAAGTTAAAAATTGTGCTTGCATTGTTCCATCAAATTTGTTTCTTATGCTGGATGTTTTATAATAATGCCTTTATTTTTCGGATTGTGTGATAATTTGTTTAGTGATGTAGGTCATCTTGTTGTCTATTCTTGGTGCTACAGTAGGTGATACAATATGTGCTTTGAAGAATTCTTTCCAAACAAATTAATCACTCAATTATGTTTACATCATTAACATTTTAACTACTTTTTTGGTGACTTCAGAATTCTGTGAGCTGCTAAGCAGCTTTCTACTGTGAAGTAGCACTTTCTTTTTTTTTTTTTGGTAAAATATCCTGAGCTCAAAATATAAGAATATTCTTCTCTTGATATTGTACATTTAGATATAAAAGATCCTTCATCTTAGAATAAAAAAAAATATTTTACAGTGTGAGTCAGTATAGTATTGTAAGGTTATAAATCCCAAGTATTGCCAAGTTGGTCTTGAAATCTGGACAATTGTTATGATTCTTCACAGAAGCAGACAAGCTTAGTCTTGGTCAAAGTAGACTGCATACTTGCTGTGAGACTTGCCTCAATTATGGCACACAGACTGTTCTAGAATGAGAAAAAAACCCTTCCTGTGTAAAGCAAACTCTGAATACTTGACTGAGTACTGTTAAATATGCTTTTGAATGGGACTTATTCCAGCTAACCCTTTTAAACTCAGAACAGACTATGGCACTTCAAAAATCAAAGCTGTTGACTTTCGCATTTCTTCGCTAAGGAACTATTTCTGAAATAATCCAAAGTTCCAAACTGTTTTATTTGAAAAAGCTGTATCATATCTTCAATGCCTACATTTAATTTAATCAGTTGCTACTTCAAGTAAAGACAAATTTACTACATTTAATTTTCATTCAAATTTAATTTTCATTCATTTACTAACAGTCTTTTTTAAGACTTTCTTGTGCACAGAAAATCTTATAAGTAAATTTGATTAACTCTCTGCCCTTAACTAAAATTAATTTCAAAATTAGCTAATTCAGTTAGTTAAATAACTATAATTATGGAATTAACTAAATTAATGACATTTTTAAAATCAACTAAAATTAAGTTCAAAAGAAAACATGAGGTTTCAATGTCACAATTTTTCATTTAAATTGATTACAGGCAAAATACTTCTTGCTCTTAAGGTTACTGGAAGATCATCTCCTGGCTGTGAGAAAGTGTTCAGTCGACTAGTAGCTGTGTACACTCTACTCTGCAGTTGACTGCTTTGTATCATATAGCACTTCTGCCAAGGGTTCCAGCATATCTACATTGTTTGTTTCTCTAAATATTTGGGTTTGGTTTTTTTGAATTCAGTTTATTATTTTTTTTTCCTGACTAGCAGTAAAATATTGTTTCAAAGCAGAGAACCAATAAATCTAGTATTTCTCTTGTTTTCTAATAAAACACTTCTGCTAAGTATTATTCTGAAGGGAGATTTTTTTTTCCTTTTATGAAACACAGTGATACTAAACTTTTATATAAGCTAATAAGAGTGAAAATGTTAAGCAAAGTGTATTCTGTCTAAAATTTCTCTTTTTTGTTCTACAGTTTCAGTATAGAACCAAATTATGATTTTCTTTATATCTATGATGGGCCAGATGGCAATAGCCCACTGATTGGGAGCTTTCAAGATAGCAAGCTGCCAGAGAGGATAGAAAGCAGTTCAAATACCATGCATTTGGCTTTTCGGAGTGATGGATCTGTTAGTTTTACTGGATTCCATCTAGAGTACAAAGGTAAATAAATTTATTTTTCTTTTCTAACAAAAAAGTTCAATGCATGAGCGTAATTTTTAACTTGTTTTAATTTTTTATGTTTTTCTGCCTTGTAATGTTTTGGTTTTGCCTAAGAGTGTAACAATGTGTATAATCTATACATACAAGGGTACTAATTTAAGATAAAGCTTCTAGTATGATTTCATTTAGCTGATAACATGATAATATTAAATGCATGGTTCCAAAGAACAAAAAATCAGACAGCAGTTTACAGGTTCAGAAATATTTGATATTAAGTGAATGTGAAAGCTTCCAATAATCTGTAAAGACAGTCAGAGGGAAAACGTGGATATTGTTGGTATAGAGGCAATACATCCTGACCTCGTGGCCTTACTTTCTTCTCTGTTTATTCTGAAAACAATTAGTAAATACTAAGGTATACAAGGGAAAGACTGATGCATTTGTTGCTTTGACAAACCTACAAAGTCTCTTCTTACTTTCCTGAAGTCATTGGATTCTACAGATGTAAAGGATGTTGTCTGTACAGTATGAACTAGTCCTGAGAAGTTAAAAGTAGGTCTAAAACATGTTGATTGTGAGCCCAGATATTTGTACATCATTAAAAATATTTCTTCTTCCTTCTCAATTCAACTGAAGAAAGATAAATGCAGATGGAAGTGCTATAGAAAGTAGCTCAGAGATGCAGAAAAAGGAAGTATATTGATTTTTAAAAGGGCTCAATCTTTTTCTGCTATGTTGTTGAATATAGTCTTGTCTCAGAGAATTAATGGGTTTCTCCCATCCACCAATCCAAGTATGAACGATACTCATCAGAGACACAATTTCTTTGTATACTTGATCTAGGTTTAAACAAAGAAATGAATTGCTGTGCTTTGGAATCAAGGCAGAATGTTATTTCTAAAGTTTTGATTTCTAAAGTCTTGATTCCTGTGTTCAGTTTTGGGCACCTCACTACTTCTCCAAAGAAGGGCAGTGAAGCTGATGAACGGTTTCAACAAATGTTATGAGGATTGGCTCAGGAAGCTGGGGTTGTTTAGCCTGGGGAAAAAAAGGAAGCCAAGTGGACACCATTTCTCTCTACAACTACCTGAAAGGACGTTGTAGCAAGTTGGTCCTTTCTCCAACGGAACAAGTGACAGGGCAAGAGGAAATATCCTCAAGTTGCAGCAGATGAGGTTTAGACTGGGTATTAGGAAAAATATTTTCATAGAAAGGACTGTCAAGCACTGGAACAGGCTTCTCAGGTAAGTGGTTACACCACCATCCCTGGAGGTATTTAAAAGACTTGTTCATATTGTTCCTAGGGACATGGTTTAGTGGTGGACTTGGCATTGCTAGATTACTGTTTGGACTCAATGATCTTAAGGGTCTTTTCCAACTTAAATGATTCTATGATTCTATGTCTTCAAATTTGAAAGTGATATAACTGTTTTAGTTGGCAAAAAAAGAGCCGTTACAAAGATTCTTAACAATTTTTATAGGTTTCTTGCATAATGGAACATAATTAATTTAGCCAAAAATCAATAATTACATTATTGAGGAGAAAACTCTTAAGAGAATGATTTATGAACCAAGTGTCTTTTTTTTTTTTTCTACTTATAATGTGTGACTGGGCAGGGAACATACAGAGCAGCAGAATTCACAGAGGTGTTACTAATGCTGTGATACACTATAAATAGGAAAGAAAAGGCAGAGGAAGGTAAAGAATAGATTTAGAGGTGTACACCTCAGAAGTTCTAAATTATTCTGAGTAAGAACTGTGTTTTTATAAAAGATTAACATTTTCAAGACCAGAGAATGTTTAGATTAGGTGAGAAAACCAGCTACAGATGATATTGTTGTAGGTGCCTGACACAGTCCAGCTGGCCAACAGAAGACAGATGATACCTGGAAGAAGCGTAGCCCTAGTAGTCACAGGGAATTTTAACCACTCCAATAGCTACTGCAAGGATGATGAGGCTTAGCACAAGCAGTCCAATGGATCTCTTTGCTGTGTTCTTTATAATTTTTTAATGCAGGTGGTGCTGACTAGGGCAAATGCTCTGCTGAAGTGGTTACCCACCAATGGGACTGAAAACCCCATGACAAAAAGAAATGGAAAACGTTGTTGTACTTGTCACATCCCGAGCTTTCAGGACACTGTCTCAGGTTTGTTTTGCCGATTCCCAGGCCAGGATTAAGGTGAATCACACCAAAGATCCTAACAACAGTTTTATTTATAAATCAACAAGGATCTAACAACGATGTGTTTGAATCATCCATTTACTGCACTCAACACGCCTCACAGCAAAGAGCCATTAGCGAGCAAAAGAACCATCCTTGCCATAGATAGCCTTTTGTTAAGACTAGAAAGAAAGGGAAAGAAAGCGATAGAAAAAGGAAAGATCACCACCCTTGGATCCCTTGACGACCATGGCACATGCAGCCATCTTCTTGTAGTGGGCAAAAAGTGCACAACTGCCCAGGATTCTCTCCTTTTGTACAGTCAAGTTTCTGCCACATTGCATTGTTTATACCTTGTGGAAAATTACCAAGAATGGGTCTGGGGGATGGTGGGAGCTTTTGAGGAGGGGATCACCCTTCCCTCTCCTGGCTTCTTGCAGCCACATCTCCAAGCCCTGCCTTCTCCCACACCTCCATCAGTGCAGGGATTGGCAGTGAGCTGAGTCACCTCTGCACCAACACAACAGGCGCCAGGCAGACGATTGCAGCCTGTTTAGATTCCAGGCTATTTGAAACATTCATTTAGCAGTCCCTCACAGTACTTAATACCTGTTAACCTCAGTTTTTACTTGTATGTTTTGCCTCCAGTCTTCCCTGAACCTAGTAGTAGGGTTTGTGGGAGTGCAGCATTATCTGCAGTAGAGGAAGGCAGAGAGAGTCCAGAAGTAATTAAGCCATCTGGTTGTAAGTATCTTCATTGGACCAGATGAGATATACTCAGGAGTGTTGAGGAAGCTGGCTGATGCCAATGCAAAGCTGTTTTCTATCATCTCTGAACGGTCATGGCAGTCAGGGTTCCTGGTGAATGGAAAAGATAAAAATCAGAAGGGAAGAGGTGGACAAGACAGGCTACTCCGAAACAGAGCCAGGAGAAGAGCAAGAGGCAGAACTCGTAAATGAGTTGGTAACTGTCTGGTATCTGTTCATGAGTGAGCTGTGAGATACGTGAAAAGATTGCAGCCATTGTCCGGACAAGCACATTGTCACCTGGCTGCTCCAATATTGGGATAACAGGGCCAGTAGTTTGGAATTAGTGGGTAGGGAAGCCAAGTAGCTGAGATCCCTTTCCAGAGAGGAGCGCATTGGCAAAGCAATTGAAAAAGGGGTGCAAGCCCTTAGCCTCTAGAGGCAACTTCTATCAGGCAAGAAAGAAAGGTATCTCTTCAACGAAGATGTTATGTCACCCATGCAAGTGGACTACCATGGAGAGATGTATTCAGTACTTGAGGGAATTAATCCATATTGGAGGTGATTTATGATGACTTGAGCAATGAGCAGTTATCCAAAGATCTAGATGAAGTCCAGGGCACATGACTCACCTGGCAGAGGTTTATACAAAGTGCCCTATCATCACATACCAACTCATTGGCAGTAATGACCTGGAAAGACAGAGAGGGACAAATGGTAGATGAATTGGCTGGCCAACTCCAGCAATACAAAGAAAGTCTATCTTGCTCTCTATAGACTTCCACCTTGACTGTTGTAAAGAAGGAGGTGAGGAGCGCGCCCATATCCAAAAAATAAATTCACGCGTATAGTTAAATTTAAATTTATTTACAGGATATAAGCTCCCCACCAATTTAAAGGTTCGATATCGGTTGAGACAAAGATCAAGCTCACGCACTAGCCCTTGACAAAAGAATGATAATCCAGATTATCATACACTCACCTCAATCAAGCCAGGGGTTCCCGTTCTCGTCTTGATTGTTTTCACTAAGGTACCGTAAAAAGGGGGGGGATTCCCGTTCTCCCCTTTTAACCTTGCCAGGGGGTACCTTTACCAGGTGGGGGTTCCCATGCTCACCTGGTCGACCTTGCCTAGGGATCCCCTAGAACAAGGGGGATACCTTCTCCGGCCACTGCCACAAGGTAACTCCAACATGGCCACTGCAAAGCCCACTTTTAAAACCTCGCCAATGATGACTGTGGTCAATCATAGCCATCTCGGCTTCTCATTGGCTGCTGGCCAACTTCCTGGGTGTAACCGAGTCCTGACCAGCTCAGGTTCCATAGACAAGTCTGGACTAGCCCATGTAGGCGGATTCCCTGGAATCTGCCTAGCAACAGCTTAGCTGCGGGGAGGAAATACCTGCCACAACTGTGAAGAAACTGTCCTGTTCCAGCAATTCAGAGTATATGCCCTAATCCCACATATATGAACCAGTATGAAGGGACCAGAATATATATGAACAGGACAGGTGGTGGATCTAGACTAGCAACATAAGGGTGAATTCTTTGTAGCTTGGTGGGCCCATGACACATTAGAACATCAAGGAAGAGATGCAAGATACAGATGGGCTTGTGATTCAGGGATAGACTTAACACTGGATGCCGTTGCACAGGTTATCCATGTCTGTGAAGCAAGAGCTGCAATCAAGCATGCCAAGTGATTAAAGCCATCTATTCCTGTAATTTACGAGAATGCAAAGTCCTGCATCTTCAGTAGAGTAACCCTGTCCAACAGTAAAGGCTGGAGGCTGACTGAGTAGAGTGAAACTCTGTAGAAAAGCTTCTGGACAGCCTTGTTTACAAATTGACCATGAGCCAGCAGTGTGTCCTTGTGGTAAAGAATGCCAGCTGCCCTCTGGGCTGAGACTGAAGTCTGGAAGCAAGAGTGGAATCAGCAGTTTGAGGCAAATGATTCTTCTCTGTGGATCTTACGCGATCACACCTGGCATACATTTAAAGGCTCTCCAGTGCTGGAACCATTTCAACACACAGAAGTGACTCCATTGCAATGGTTGGGTTTTGTTCTGCCCTTTCTCCTTCCCTTCATTTCTATTTTATAATGGAGGAGCAGCTTATTAGTTCTAATAAGTGCTCTGGAGAATAATTATGGAATGTTTGCTATAGTTGAGTACGTCTATAATATTTTCTCTAAGAAGCTTTTTACGACTTTGTTCTCTTTGAGACTTAGGAATTGAGTAGTAAGTCATCAAGTTCTGGACAAAACACCTGCTTCTCCTGGCTCTCAGTGGTGTTTTCCATACACTGAGACACTAGTTTTCTAGAGGGTTTTGGCATCATTAACATACGTTAGCCAACAGAGACTTCCTTGTTGAGATTGCAACAGCATATACTGCAAGTTGTTTTCAACCTGTATTTCAGAAGACTTAATTGATCCAGTGGTATGCCAATGTTATCAGAGAAGTAATTGCTGTTTTCTTGAAGGTTGTTGCAGAATTTTATTATGGGCAAAAGGCATTTACATCTAGTATACAGCCAAGAATATAATGTTACTGTAACTCAGGTCTTAACTAATGAAAGAATTATTCTTAGCCCATACCAAATTATTACAAAAAATAATTTAAAAAATACTAATACAGAAAAATGTCTTCATAGTAGTAAGCCTAAACTTGTAGCACACACACTCCCCAGCATTTTCTTTGATGTTCTGCCAAAGTTGCCACTGCCCTTCTGTTTTCAGCTTAATGACACCAGTGTTCTTGGGAAAGAAGGAGGAAGGGTCATCAATGTCTTGAATTCTTCAGTTAGATCAATATGCCATTGATGGTGAAGAAATTTTCCTCTTATCTCCTGGAAGTACTTCTATTTTGCTTTTATAAATTTTCTAATACAATCCTCTTGCTTGCTTTTTCTCACTGGTTCTCAGCTAGACCCGGTGAATCCTTCTGCCACATTTGACTTTGTTCATCATAGATTGTAGCATGGTATGCTGACTTTCTTTACAAGTTCACTTAGCAGGCTACTTCAGATTTGCAGAAGTAGTTTGAAGGTACTAAGTATTTCAGGCTTAATTTTTTAAGAATAGTTATTAAAAAACTGTATTTCTATAGTGGTATTGTTACTGTTTAGTCAGCAACTTCAGGAATTTGTCACAACTATACATTTGGGGAAAAGAAAATTACAGGGCTGTATTTTTTCCCTAGAGAAAATTTGTTCTGTGACAGATCATGTCTTTCCTCATTTTTTGATTCATGCATCAGACTACTTTATCATGCATCAGATTACTTTATCTTCTTGTCTCTTTAACTTCCTATATAGTACTAATCTCCTCTTTGCCCAAGTATCTGCTAGAATTATGAAATGTGGATTTCTTATCACAAAATCAGGAATGGTGGTCTCACAATATCAGTTACATATCAATACAAATATATCATTATTGGTTCAGTAAGGACAAAAAAAAATGTTTTCTTGCTATTGTCAAAATGTTCTAATCCTAAATTAAATTATCCTCTTTTTGAATTCTTTGAAAATTTGACTTGAAGGAAAATGTGGTAGTCTTACATAACAATTACTAATACGTATGTGATATCTTACAGACTTTCTAGTAAATTTTATCTTTTAACTTCTGATTGTCCACCTAAATTTTTGAATATGAGTGTTATGAAACTTTTAGCACTTTGTTTTGTAATGTCACACTGTTTTGAAGCCTTGCCATGCAGGACAGGAGACAGATGTTACAGACACCACACTATAACTACCCAAACGAATCAATGTGGATATCAAATACCAGTTCTTAATAATTAACTATGTGATGTAACTATTGCTTGTCATTGTACTGTTTTTCATATAAGAAACATGCTGTGCAGGTTAGATATGCAAATCCTCATAAATTGTTAACCACATTAGGACATCCTCACGTTCTTTTGGAATATGTGAAGTTGAAATTTCAAAAGAATTATTCTGTGTTTCAATCTTTAAAAGTAAAGTTACTTTTATGGTTTTGCAGTGTAATTTTTTTGTCTCAGAAATACTACAACATAAAAATGGCCTTAGGGAATCAAACCAACAGTCAGATTTGTTAACTTGTCTCTAGAAGTGACCAGTAGCTGATATGTAGCTAAACTAAATAAAAGTCAAATATATAATCATTTCTCTCTATTATTTGTAAGTTTTCAGAAACCAGCTCAGGAACTGCCAGAATCAGATAAAACATCTTTCCATTTAAAGCTCTTAAATAGCCTTCCAGGAATTTCAAAACTCGTATTGTCTTTTGGCAACCACACTCACCTGTAATATAAAGTTCCTGCATAGCACTAATTCATCTGTGTCCCGGATTTAAATAAAAACACCAGTTCTGTTTAGTGATTTTTACTTCCCAGTTCAGTCTCTTCTAAAGCGCTGCACTTTCTGAAGTCAGCAGCATGTTTTTGCAGACAGTGTGTGCTACTGGCAGTGATAACACCTGACGTTTACAGTTACTGCCTGGGACTGGGATGCAGAAAGGCTCTTACTGATAATTATTCTTATAGCAACCAAGGCCACTGCTGGCTCTTGTGTGCCACGCTGGGGGTGCCGGGTAGTAAGAGGGGTCACAAGGAAGTAAAAGGTTGCACCTCCAGGGACAGGACAGGTGACCAACAAGGGTATTCCATTCCATATATGTCATATTTAGTATAAACTGAGTGATCATAAGAGTTTCTGCCCTTCCTTTTCCTGAAATGGCTGGTGTCCAGAGAGGACTCCATCTGACCTCCTGCTTTTGATCCAGATCCTGAGTTCCCGAATCCAGCTCCTGTATCCAGCTCCCACTGCCGCTGAGCCTGGGGCTTCCCCAGTGCCTCCTGCTCTGCAGCATCAGTGGGGATTGATATCGGAGGAGGGAGTCGAGTTCGATATTGGGCTTATATATAGTTTTATATAGTTCTTTGTTTTTATCATTTCACTATTACTTCCATTATTGTTTCATTAAAGCTGTTGTAGTTTTTCTTTTCTAACCCTAAGTCTCTCTACCTCATTCCCTTTACTTTCCTGTTTGGGGGTGGGGGGAAGAGGGGATTAGAGACTGTCTGTCTGCATTTAGTGGCCGGCCCAGGCCTAACCCATGACAATCTGCTTCACTCCAGCTTCTGTCATTTCCCAATATGGTTACCTTGTTTTTTTTTTCCCTTAATGGAAAAACATTGCATTTTTTTTCCAAAATGTTTACATTTTCTCCCCTTCTGCATAGTAATGTTTTAATGAGAAGTGCCAATTGGTTATTCTTGTGGCATTATTTATGTCCTGGGTATTAAACACGCTGCTATTCCCATTATAGAAGGAAGAGGGAAGCAAAGATAAGAGCATATGCATATGTTTGAATTTTTTTCAGTATTTTGAAACACATACCTGTAAATATCAAAAAGGAGATAAATTTAAGGAATATTTTCGTACTTTGTGCTCCAGGTTTTGCTGTATTATGTAGTAATTCATACGGTCTTTAAAGTGAAGGAGAAAAAACATTTGGAAGAACATGGAAGGATTCTGAAAAAAAAAAAAAAAAGGAATGTTATGTGTCTACAGGGTGCTCAAAGAAGACCTTGAGAGCACTCCCGAATGTATTTGCAACATTTTAGATTACATTCAGAATTCTATTTGCATTTGTTTCTTCTATAGCAAAGCTTCGTGAGTCTTGCTTTGATCCTGGAAATATAATGAATGGAACGAGACTTGGAATGGACTATAAACTCGGGTCAACTGTCACATATTACTGCGATGCAGGTTATGTTCTTCAAGGATATTCTACACTAACATGTATTATGGGAGATGATGGAAGACCTGGATGGAATAGAGCCCTGCCCAGTTGTCACGGTAAGATCAGTTTTTCATTTGTTGTAATTGTTGTTGTTATTCTTGTTTTGCCATATGGAAGAAACAGGTGCAAGATTAGAAGGAACAATTTTGATAAACTTCTCTTTTAGGACAAAGCCCTGTTCAATGATATATTTAATATAAATAACATATTTAATAACTCAGAATATATGTTGTTTCCAGTTTTTAATAACACTGGAAAAATAGTCCTACAAGTTATTACTGCAAATATAGGTTAATAGTAATATCATCCTCTATGCCGACCTGTATTCTTGAATTAACAAATTTGCAGCAGAGTGTAGATATGTATAGAATCATAGAATCATAGAATCATAGAATCACAGAAGGGTCTAAGCTGGAAGGGACCTTAGAGATCATTTTAATCCAGCCTCCCTGCTGCCAGGGACATAAACAGACCATTAAGTATACCCTGGGTGTCACACTATATGTTAGTTTTATTTTTTATTACTGTTTTTTAAACCATGTAGATGAAATATTCTTTATATACAGCATTACATCTTTTAACTTGTTGGCCATGTGGCCTTTAAAGAAATTCAGCCTTGAAATGCACCAGAGATCCAATCATTCAAACTTTTACAGATATGAAGAACTCCATTCATTTCAGGAATCTCCTGACTTTAGTTGTATTACAGAAAAAAAATATTTTCAACTGTAAAGAGTAACCAATACCATAAGCATCTGAAGACCTTTAGTATCTTCATTATCCACCAAAACCTTTGTAGCACTGAAGATGAAACTTCAATGGCATGAGACTGGAAAACTCTAGAAAACTTTTGAAAGTGTGTTCAAAATTGTGGATTGTGTGCAATGGAAGCTTAAAGTTTCATCACCATTTTTGGATGAGGTATGAATTTTGTTTTCTGTAGAGAAAACATCTGGTGATGAAGGTTGTTGTGTTTAAGAGGAGAAAGGATGCTTTGATTTGGAAAGTCTTTTTCATGGGTAATACAGAACTTCTCTGTCAATGATGCAATAACTGTGTCTGTTCATGCTACTTATAATCTGTTTAGCAACCTTCCAGTCCTATCTATCTGAACATTTGCTTAAGGTATAGTGTTCTGCTTGGAAGGGCTGCTATTTTAAAAACTGAGGAAAAAAAAAAAAAGTCTTAGAATAAAAGGGATAATGAATATCTGTCACTTTCTTTCCTGGCTGAACAAGGCCTTATTTCAAAGATGACCCAAAGATGAAACCCCACACTTCTTCAGTGTATCATGTCACAGAGGAGGCTCCATAAAAATGCCTTAGCAGTGCAAATTTCCATTGTTTTTCTTATATTGCTTTTTTTTAAATCTTTTATTACTGTTATTTTCCTCTAGTTGAGAGTTGGTGAAGGTTTGTGGATATGTTGCTGTGGTATATTACAGTATATTTTTACTATGTAATCAATGCTTCCCAATGTTGCGGGATTTAGCTCAAGAAAAACAGAACATTTATATGCCTGTGAGAAAAACTGTTATCAGTTGATGAGCTTTCCATTACACGGAGCTGGCAGAAGTAGTTTGAGAGCTGAAGTCTTCCTCCTGATGATCAGTCTTACCTATGTAAAGAACACTCTTATTAGAGAAGTAAGATTCCCCCATTCTGCCAACAGTATTTTTAAAAGTCCATCGAAACTGGTAGTATTACAATGAAATATGGTATATAATAGACCTCAGTATACATATGGGGTTTTTTTATATTTTCTTTTTTATTTTTAAGGCAAAAAGAAAAAAAAAAAAAACAACAACCCAAACTTGAACCCCCTTTATACTTGTAATATTTGGATCTAATGGTTTAGGTATGAAGGACAAAATGTTTTTTAAAATGTTAAAATAATTCTCTCTAAACTTTTTTCAAATCTTTTAATCAATTTAGAATCCAGGTTCTTCTATTAAATTCCTTTGAGTCATATTTAGCCACAGAGATATATAGGGTGGGTGAGGCGTCTCAGCATATGGAAAAGAGAAATATTATGAATGAGTATTCTCATTTTGCTTATCTTCAGAGCTAAGTCGGTCAAAGGAGTAGAAAGGAGAAATTTCTACACTCCAGGTGGCTCTCTTGAGCCAAGGGACATGCCTTACAATACATAGAATCAGTCTTGTAAAGAGTATAGTTCAAAGAACATAGAAAATCCTTTTCTCTTCTAAGAGAGTTTGTATCACTAATATTTGATCATTTCCATGAAGAAAATTATGAGATATATAATATGGGGAGCACGAGGGTGAAATTTATACAGTGGTCCAAAGTACCTCATTAAGCAAAAACTCTTCTTGTTGCAATTAATGTATTTTCATTGAATAGGAGAATCTCAACAGAGGATGATAGAGTACTTACTGTCTCTATACCTGTTAAGAATAATTTAACACAAGACATACTCATGATAGATGGTAGATGAGTTTGAACAGTCTGTGTAAATAAAGGAATTATATTCTAAAGTTTAGCCTTTTAAATAAAATGTGGGAAAAAGTACCTTCTCCATTCAGAATTAAAAAGAAAATGAATGCCATGGCTCTATTATATTGGAAGGGCAATCATTTGGGGTGGTTTAAAACATTCTCTGAAAATGTCTTGTACATCATGCCCCATGAGAAATCTTTACTGAGGAACACTGGTGTTCTGAGTCTGGTCAGGATTCAGCACTAACTGGCTGATGAATTGTCAGTCTGTCAAAACCTGCTTTCCTGGGAATGTGCAAAATAGAAAATATGAGTGTCTACAGACCCTGAAATTCAATAACTTATGATTTTAGAGCTAGATAAAAGTTTTCCAAAATTTACTCAGTGCATAAAGATGATGCTTTTGCAGTTGTACCTTTATGAAGCAAAGACTTTTTATGGCCTAGTACTATATGCTTTATGCATGACTTGCATTTGGCTGAAGTAATTTTTTAAAATGACCTTGAGCCTCCCTAATAAGTGTGGGAAGTGAACCAAATCATTGGCTTCACTGTTTTTATGAACACATGCAAAGATTATCCAGGCTAATATGCTAAGCTATTTGGCATTTCATGGTAGATGTTAAGAACAGGATGTAATTAACATATGCAGATGCAGCATGACTATGAGAGAGATGATGATTAATGATTTGTCTTACCTTAACCAGCTATAGTTAATTTTAAACTTTTGGTGGTAAACAACAATTGTTTGCAGAATAACAAAAAGCCCTGTATTGGGAAATGGCATTCATGACTGAGTGTAGAAACTATTTCTACCAGGAGAAATCATTTATCAATCACTATGTGATACTGCTATATTTCATTATAGTCTATTGTTTAATCCTTGGATATACATGAATCCAGGCTTGAAAATATCTCCGTCTGAAAGATATATATCTAACTATCTCAGATATTGTCATGAACTGCTTATGATTTATTTGCTTTTTCTTTTGGTAACAAAATATCAATATTCAGAGTATTCATATCTACTGTTTGCTTTTTATTTCAAAGAAAAGCAAAAAAGTCATAGCATCATAGAATGGTTTGGGCAGAAAGAGATCTTAAGAATCATCTAGTTCCAACCTCCCTACCATGGGCAGGGACATCTTCCTCTAGGCCAGTTTACTCAAAGCCCCATCTAGCCTGGCCTTGAGCACTTCCAGGGATGGGGCTTACACAATCCTTTTGGGCAACCTGTTTCAGTGTCTCACCACCCTCATGTTAAAGTATTTCTTCCTTGTACCTAATATAAATCTACCCTCTTTCAGTTCAAAATGGTTACCCCTTATAATGATGTCCCTGAAACTATGCTAGGGCATGTGGAAAACAAGGAGTTGATTGTTCCTATCAGTCTTGGGATTGCTCACAGGGCAATTCCACACTGTGATATTAAAAAACAACAGAAACAGTCTTAACTATGACTGCAACAAGAAAATTTAATTCACAATTTCATTAGCTACCTACTGTAGCCATGGTAGGTTAGTGATTAAAGCCCATGCTAAAATCCAGATGCATATGGATTATGATGAAGGAGAGGGGACCTAGAACTACACATCCAGACCTCAGTCATATGACCTGGGGGATAATTCACATTATTAGGAGCTGAGAAAGGGGGTGCCTGCAGCCTCATCTTCTCCCAAAGATGTTTTCCTGAAAACTGAAGTGCCAGAGGGAGTACCTCTTCTTTGGTTTGGTTCTGACAGTAGCTCTTGGTTTAATTTTCAGTAATTCGTAGTTTTCTCTTTTTTTTTTATTTGGTTGGTTGTTTTTTTGTTTCTTTCTATCTGTATAAGTAACAGCTGTCTAATTTAGCACAGCTATTTGAGGTAGCTCAGCTCAGGTTTATATGTGAAAACTTTCAGGATGGAAGACTGCACAGAAAATATTAAACTTCCTGATTATTATTTTGTAATATATTAAATGTTATCAGCTTTTTCATCAACCATTCAATATTGATTACTTAATCACAAGCTTCATAGGTCACATTTTAATACACTTTTTACAGAGTGAAGCTGTGATAATTGTGGTTATTGCATACTGGTGCAGTTTTTGAAAGCAGCCAGTTTTTTACATGATAAGTCATAGTCAGACTGAGTACTATTACAAATTGAAAGAAGAGAAAAGAAAATAATTATTTTCGCCTTTATTAACAATAATATATAACTGGAGAATGTTCTTATTCTAGGTAAACATGTAAGTCTAGAAGACAAAAGACTAAGGTACGTTAGGCACATGCTTTCTTGGGTGATTTTTATTTAGGATAGGTAGGTAGAGACAAGGTAGATTTTCTAAGTAATCTAATTTACATTTCTTATACATCCTCAGGTATGTTACAAGAACCATCAGAACTGGCATTTGATGATCTGTTTTATACACGTAAAAAACAAGGCTTTTTTATATGTTTATCGTGTTTTGAATGTAAAGATTTTGATCAAAGCAGTTGGAACTTCCATTAACATTTTTGTCCCATTCTGCATTTTTGAAGTACAAATCCACAATACTTGATTATATTCCCAAATCCTCAACTATCATATATAAATAATTTAAAAGAAAATTTTGGAAGGAACAAAACAGTTGTTAGAAGCCTAACATTCATTAACTCCCATCTGTGGTATTTAACATTTTTTTCTTTATTAAAAAATCAGTCAAACAAAATAAACTTGTAGACAACTGCTTGGTTTTAATAGACAGGGGAGATCCAATGCATATGTAAAATGTGAGATCAGGATCAGATATTATAGGAATACTGTAGATGGATAATAGTAACTATATTTTGGATTGGCTACAGTTGCTACTCATTATTTATTTTTTGCTAAAATCACATAAATTTAAGCCCTTTTAGTAGTTTCATTAATTTAATGTGCCAGGCTGATATTTGCTTTTGTAGTTCTCTGCAACACGCTTATTCCTCAGTGTGATTATTTTCCTTTGAAAGAATGTATCTGTGGCAGAGAATTAAGTCTGCAGTAAACACATTGTGTTCATGCTTTGAAGGTAGCAGAGGACTGAATGAGATGGTCGAACAGAAGCAGAGGTACAGTAAAGGTACAAAGCCAGGACAACGTATAGTCATTGAAGAAGAATTTCTTGCAAAATGTGAAATCATTTCTTGAAAGTCCAGTATGTATCTTTCTCATGTAAGGAAAGGGCCTCAGTAAGAAACTCTTGTGAACATGAGTTTAAATGATTGATATTTATGGTACGAAGAGTGGAACGAAGGCATTGAGAGAACTTCTGTGGACTGGAGTGCAAAGACCAACCTTAGTCAGCATTCCATTAAGGTAGTAAAAGTACTGATGACATTAAAACACAAGGAGGAGGTGGCATAGGTGATGCTGCAGTTATAGTCATCCATTTGTCTCCTCTTGAAATATGATACTTTCATTAAAAACAAATTTATCCCTACTAATTTCACATGTGAATTATTACTAGCTAAATGATATTATAGAGTGAAGTTTTGCCACATGGTCTTGGTTCTTTGGTATTGGAGTGATTCTGACTAGATTTCTTCACTATCTACTTCACAAACCTTTCTTAAGTGAGTATTCATACGTAATAAAATAATGTAAAATTATTATTACATAACTAAAAATACATTCATTATTAGAGAATGTAGTATAGCGTATGTGTATATAAAAGTAATAAACCACTTTTAGTATTTCATTTATGTCTGTAAAAATATTATACTATTATAAGTGATAAAGTGATGTGATTTATGCTCAAAAAAATGAAATTTAAGGCTGAAAAATCAACATGGAGAAATTAGTCAATGAGAGAATAAAGGCTGTCATACAGGTGAGAGTGTGTCTGGAAGACCTTCAACAGTGGTTTTACATACTACTGTGTTGAGAGAGGGCGTTGGTTGTTGTGTTTCGATCCAGAGATGATAAAGAATTGCTTATGTTTGAAGTCACCATATGAAGGACCACTACTTAATCTATTTTAAAGTTTGAAAGTGTGTAAGGAGTGGGGAGATGGCAGAAAGCACACAGTGTTACTATGAATGAGACTCTAGGTTTGTGCATTATAGCTCCAAATTAATGTTCAGTTTAACCATTTAAGCAGCATGCGTTTCTTAAAATTGTCATATGTTGGCTACTTACAAACCATTTTTCATTTTCTTTTTGCCTAGAATAACATATCTGTTTTATACAGATAGACCATGACCCAAGTACAGGCAGACCATGACCCAAGTACTTAGAAGTAGAATTGAAATCAATTAGGATTCTTTTGAATATATAAAGAGCAAGTTAAATTCTAGTTCTAAAAAGTACTCTGAAAAGTTAATTTTTAATAGTCAGACTTAAAGAGGCAGTTGAAGGACTTTTGAGCAAAATGCAAAGGATTTTATTCTATTGTGGCTGAAATATCTTCCTAATACTAAATGTTTGTTCCCAAGCTTCTACTGCCTGTTTTTACAAAAAAAACCCCCATGTCCATCGGTTTACTTTCCTCCCAACATAATCAGTGGAGAGAGTCAGGCTTCTGAAAAGGTTACCAAAGGGGATTCAAAGAGCTTATTAGGAAGGTACATTTTTCCATTTGCATCTGAACTGCACAGACAGGATTTGTTGTGCTTGCATCCTCAGCAGGGCATGACTTAGAGCAGCAACACAGGAACTACTAGATATCGTGAAATATCTGAATACACTGTATGGAAACAATATTGGATGAAATTACATCATACAACAAAATCTATTTTCTAGAGATTGTGTGTTTAATTTTTGAATGTATGTGTAAAAATTTAGCACTTCAGGAGATTCTTGAGAAAGTAAGACCAGGCATTTAGGTCTGAGTGTACCTTAACAAATAAACCTCATACTGTAGACACTTCTTTGTATGAACACACTTATTACTGCTCCTCCATGGAAAAGAGACCATTCTAGACCAAGAACTATCAAGTCAAAAAGCTCAAAAGAAAAAAGCTAACTTCCACCTAGTGGATTTGGCTATAAAGTAGAGATTTGGTTATATGGAGATAATGGGCTCAATTTTTTATGACAAACCACTCACTGTTTACTGTAAAATATAGGATGGTTTGAGGAATAGGGAATAAAAATAAGATCTTTCTATATGACCATGCAGATAGCTATTAATTTGCCAAAAAACCCACGTTTTTTTGAAAATGTGATTAAGTTAAGGTCTCAGTTTTTCTTAAAGCTGTTCTCTTCAGAACCGAGAAAGTTTCAAAATGTTACTGGGATGAACTATAAAGGTTAATAATTCTAGAAATCTTAGAAAACAGTTAGAAATAAATGCAAACACATATATACATCCATACCAAGTGTGACCTTGAGTGTCTAAACTTTTACATTCGTTATATGGCTTTATAATGCCCATTGAATAATAAATGCTGTGTGTAATCATTCCAAGCTTTAAGAAATACTAATGTAATATAATGGTAAGTAAAGCATAAGAAATTAAGAATAGTAGGTAATTACAATGATCTCATTAAATGCAGCTGCCAGAGAATCCTAGCTTCCAAGGTATTTAAAGGATTAGTTAAATAGAGTGCACCATAAAACCAGGTACTTCATCTTCTGTTGAAGTAAATCTGTTGCCAATTTTTAGAAACATTGTTTAATGAGGGAAATGTTAGAAAGAAGGAGAAATAATTTAATCTACGTAAATTTTGGTTATTTTTAGCCTTACTTTTCTTCTATTCTGCCCTATAAAAATGTATCTGAAAACAAGCATGTATATCCAAGCCATGGTTTTAAGCAAGTCTGCTTAGATGCAGCTGTTAGTTTGCATAAACATCATGAAGTAAGGAAAGCAAGGAAAATGTTATTGAGAATAGCATGTAAATGATAAAACATGTAAATTAACTAACATACAATTTCTAATTTATTTGGCAATAAAAAAATATAGAAAGCACAGATGAAAATGCAGAATAAAGTATGTGATTTTTTTTTATTTAGAGTATTAAAAACTGACATTTGTTTCCTTGCTTTGAACATGGAAATATTCCAGTAGAAAATGGAAATACATTATTCCTTTAAAAAGAGTTTATTCCATCATGTATTTTGAGGTGCCGAAGAAAATAGCTTTTAGCATTAATTTAAGTAAATATATGGGGTTTTTTCTGTGTAAATAGACAATGTAGCTGCAGGGTATACCTACCACATACTCACACAATATACAAATATTTGTTTCCAAAGACTGCAAGACACTGAATTAGTATAGGATTATGTAGTATCAGTGAGTAATCAAGATAAGTCAATTAATAATAACTGTAATTAAAGAAACTAATCCAGTCTTCTGCACTGGATACACCTGATAAATATTCATGCTTCAAAGTTAACCTCGGGCAGCAGTCAGAAGGTCCTCACTCTTGTTTAATAAGACTTCAGTAATCCACTCCACTGGAGGAAGATATATGAGGTGGGTTATGTTGGTGGTTCCATCTGTAAGACTCCTATTTCATTCTTGGCACTTGTCATTTTCACATTGACTGTCACAGGGGAAGGTTCCGTGAAACAGAAAAACCTGCAGTTGAGAGTGTCTTGTTTTAAAATAGAATTCAGTTATCTTTTCCTTCCTGATTGAGTTACATACAGCAATGTCTTGGTTTAGAAGACAGGGGAAAG
>NW_009717673.1:0-381 GCF_000703405.1 Apaloderma vittatum
AAGCATGAAGTTAAAACCAAAGGCCAAATCTCGTACTCGAGGCAGGAGTCACACTGACTTCCATGCACCGAGCCACCATCCTAAATGGTCGCAAAACTGTCAAGTAACAAAAACCAAGCGCTGCCATCCACTCACACCAAAATCCTGGCTCAGCAGAAGGCCTCTGTGCCCCACCCTGGGGACACCCTGGGACAAAGCTCTCCCCCCAGCACAACCACAAAAGGCATTGAGCTCAGCCTCTGAAAATGCAAAGCGCTCGTTTTGTTGTCGGTGGATAACGCTTTAACCCACCGAGCGAAAGCTGGATGTTGCTCTCTTTTATTCTGGCCGAACAAAATTGCAATGCTGGAAAAGAAAAGCCCCCCACTCCCTCACCCACAC
>NW_009717673.1:570-942 GCF_000703405.1 Apaloderma vittatum
AGGCAGCCACGCAAGAGGGAACCCCGGCACCACACAGTCCCCCCGAAGCCATGTACAGCAGCAGCTTCCTCCGCGAGGTGCGCAAGAAGTACGAGCGATCGGACGCCTACAATGAGCTGCGAGGCTCCCCCCAAATTTGACAGTTTGGCCCAAACCCGGGGCCTGGAGAACCTCCAGGAGCTCAACGAGCGCTTCGCCAGCTACATCAACCGGGCGCGCGTGCTGGAGCAGCGCAACACCATCCTGCGCAAGCAGCTGGAGACCTTTCAGCGCATGGATGAGTTGGTGGGCTTAGACGAAGCTTTTGCCGGGCAGATCGAGTTCAACCGTCAACGGATGCGGGAGCTGGCATCCGACCGAGCCCAGCTGGAG
>NW_009717674.1:0-38753 GCF_000703405.1 Apaloderma vittatum
CCCTTTCAGCCTAGGCCATTCTATGATTCAACCTCTTTGCTACTTGAGAGCAAAACAGAGCTTGTTTGTAAATGGAAGACCAGGAAAGTCCTACATCCTGAAGTTATCTCAAGTTCTATCTGCTTCATTTGAGTAGCAGTTTGTCATTATTATTTCATCTCTGCAATATTTCGTGATGCATTTTGAAGGTATATTGTTCTTTTGGCTCTACTTCCTCTAATAAATTATTTATTGTAGCTCGTTCTGCTACTGTCAGGGAAGGACTCATAGCAAAACAAAGTGTTCATATTCCTTGCTACTACTACTACTACTTCTTAGGGTACATATGCATAAAAACATTCTTACACACACGTAAACTCTGCAAAACACTTGAAATCACAAAATTTTTGTTCTGAGCAGTATTCCTGTGCACATGTGTTCTCATACACTATTCCTTAATGCAGGCGGGAGCGCTCATGGTCTACAGAGGTGAGATGGGTTCTGTGCTTGCAATTCCTCTACAGTCTGAATGAGATTTCACTGAGTCTCTCAGCTGGCTTTCACTGCCATGTATGACCCCCAGTGAGGCTGATGTGTAGTTTGAATCTCAGAAATTTTGTCCATGCTGTCATGTGTTTATGACTTTTCAGTCCTTAGTATTGACTAGGGAGGGTGAGGAATAAGTAAGGAAAAAGGCCAAATTTCTCCAAGTCTTCCTTTAGAACATAAATTCTTCTGAGGTTTCTCATTGTCTCTGTGAATCAAGATTGGGTTTTGCCAGCTCTAAGTTTGTATAACATCATCCAAATATTTTGTGCAGAATTGTGCAAGTGACTTGAAGCTGGTCCTCCCACCAACAATTATAGTAAGCACTCCTGTTTCCAGTTTACTCACTTTTGCAGAAGGTCCTTGTACAGACCTGGAGCAGTTAATTTCATTTCAGACTTAACCATTTGTCCTGGTTTGAGCATCTGCCAGCATTCCGTGGCCAGCCCAGCCCTAGATGGAGTGTAGTGTAGTGTAGTGACAGTCAACACCATTTCATGAAGAGTTGTGTGGGATTAGACAGCAATGCTGTTGTATTGCTCAGGATATATTTTACACAATCTCCTTGTTCTGTAAAGCACAAGGAAGGGTTTATCCTGCTCTGAAAGCATATTTTAGTATGTAAAGCTTGATGCTATGTTGTAAATACATTAAATCTTATAATCTCATGTGCTGCATAAAAAAGTGTTTTATTCTCCAATGACTCATCTCTTAGCCTCTGCTTTCACTTTAATGGCTCCTTAGTATCTAGGAAGTCTCATTTCTTCTTAAGGCTTCATGCAGATTCTGTTGTCATGAATCAGGATGCATTGATTCCTAAAGCCTCAGGGCACACAGTGTCTGGTCCTTAGAAAAGAGCAGTTGAAATATTGCATATATTGAAGCTTTTGGTCGCAAGAAATGCAATGGGACAAATGATTCGACAGGGTTCTCTTCAGGCTTGGGCTGCTTCTTGGAGTGATGTACAGTACAAACACGCATACAGATGAAGTCATTCAAAGCACAATGAAAAAATATATAATATTTGTATAGAAAAATACAGTGTAATGTAATATATACTGTACTTGACTGTAGCTGGAGACTGAGACATAGTCCATGTGTGCACTTCCCCTTTACCCCCCAGGAAATCTGGAATTCAGAGAGTGAAAGGAAATGAATTCCTTAGGTACCCCACTTCTCTGTGCGTGAAGTGGGGAGGAGTGTGTGCATGGTGTGTACCTACTGCAAAGCTAAAAATTCCCTGATTGTGAGTGTTTATATGACGAAAGGACTTTTGTAACTGTCAAGTTATAATTTAGATAAGGCATATATACATGGGGACTCATCATGCAGCTTCGAAAGATTGTTAAGGCACTGCAATTCTTGTTAAAACTTAAAAATTGGAAAAACATTACCAACTGTTTTAGCTAGTTAATGATAATGTCACCGTGCTCAGTATTCAGATTGCTCCCAGCGTCTGGTACAAGTTAATCAGCTGGCCTGCCCTTCACCACCTTCCCCAAGCCAGGGGTTTCTGGTGTGATAAAAGAGATAGTAACCTTTACACACAAGAAGCATCAAAGACAGACTTTTATTTAAGATAGTGAATGATGTGTCTGCTTTTTAGTTTTTCTACAGGTAGAAATTAAAGGAAATTAATGATCTTGTTCATGCATTTTGGGAAGAGAAACTATGGCTATCAGGCTTATTTAACTGGCTCTTTAGGTGCCTCTGCCTTAGGGAGGATATCCGCTATTACAATACAAATCTGTCTTGTATATTCTGAAAGTATACACTTGCTAACTGATTCTAGAACAGAAATCAGGAAATAGAGTTTACTGGCTTGAGCAAATGCCCGAGTTCAGTTCCCACATTAAAACAATGAGCTGTGGACCTTTCAAAGTGATTTTAGTGTGGATGTTTGAGAATGTTTGTGTGAAAAGGTTAAGTCTATGTTGAATAATATCCATTATGCAATTGTGGTATTAAGCTGAAGAATCATAGGTTGTGTCCTTTGAGACTTTGTTCCTTAGAGTGCTATTTACACTGAAACCACAGAATGCTAACTTAGGAGCTGTTATGTACAATAGACTTCCCACCGCTGTCCCAGTATCCAGTTACCTTCAGCTCAGGAGATTTCCTGAGTCTGAGGAGGTTTATCTTTTTATATCCTCCTTGTATCTTTCTGACAGATATTTGTGTGGTTTCAACTTAAGCAAATGTGAACTTCTAGCATCTGTCACGTTTTTGACAGAGGGTTTCAGGGTTCTGTCATTGATTGTGCCTTTCTTTTTGACTTAATTTCTACCTTATGAATGGACTTCATTTGGTAGCCTTTTCCTGTGTTGGATGAAAAGGTGCAACTAAACTATATGTATTAATATAATGTTATAATGTACTCTGCTTTAACTGTTACTTTCTTAATAAATCCTGACTTTTGATTTGATCTTTTTGACTGCCAGTGAGTTTGAGTTGATACTGATAATTGGGATGATATTTTTAAAAGTGGATCAGGGAGGTCTCCGTGTTAGAGATATTCAAAACCCATCAAGACGCAGTCCTAGACAACTGGCTCTAGGTGGCCCTGTTTTTAGATGTTTCCAGGTAGATCATCTTTTTGAAGTTAGTTTAGATCCTCTGTTTGAACAACAAAATACCTTAATATTCAACAAGTGAATGAAAGGCCTTGAATTGGATATTTGGTTTTAAAAGGCAGCTATCTTATCCTTCTTTCTGGCAGTTTTGTAAGTTTAGAACATGTTTTATTTCCTGCTCCCCCCTGGCAAAATTGATTGGCAAGCTGAGCTCACATTCATGAATATTTCGACTGTAATTGAACTCATACTTGCCAGCCAATAAACTGTTTACTGAAAACGTGATTACCAATTTCTGTATTCCAAACATAGGCTGATGATCATTAGAAATAAGATGGGTTTTGGCATTATAAAATTAGATTTCAGTCTTTACTAATGAAAAGATGTTTGTGCTGTGTTTAGTGCTATTTTCTAAATCTTTATGTAGAAATGAAGGATAAATTAAAAGTTTAAATATAGCATTTAACTTACAGTGATGATTCTTAGAGTCATGATCAACTGGTAATTTTTCATTGTCAACAATTCTGGTATTGACTTGAATGCTAAGTATGTGTTTTTAATCTCTCAGGAGCATCACACTTACCTTGAAAGATCTAAAAATAATTACCCAGTTGAAAAATCCTGTTCAGTGTGCTTGTGTTCTTTTGGTCTCTTAAAACTGCCTCATTGTCTACTATCTAATATTTTACTGTAATACACGGTTTTGATATTTACTGTTGTTGCAACAGTAAGTAACATTTTATGTATTTCATTCTTTTAGCTACACTGAAAGAACTCATATCACAGACTATGGTGCGCTGGTCCCAAGAAGATCAGATCCAAGATCCAGAATTAGTTCGGATCATGTACACCCTCCTTCGCAGGCAGTATGACAGCATTGGTGAGCTACTGCAAGCTCTGAGGAAAGCGTACACTATTAGTGCGGCCTCTGTGAAGGATACCATTAATCTGCTTGCAGCGCTGGGCCAGATTCGCTCACTCCTCAGTGTCAGGATGGGAAAAGAGGAGGAATTGCTAATGATTAATGGATTAGGGTATGGAATTAGTATAATTTGTTTTTAATGTTTGCGTTAAGCTTTTTTCATTTTAAATCATGGGTGAAAACTACTGCTTTACTAAAATGCACCAGAAATTTTCATTTTCACAGATATTTCCAAGGTGGCTCCAATTAGTGTCTCTAGCAGTATCAAAGTGTCAGAGTTTCTGTGAACTAAGGTATTTTCTTATCTAAAGAAAACAGTCTCCTTTAACTATAGTACTATAGTTAAGCCTAATCCTTAAGCTTTGTCAAAGTATGGTTTTGGTGTCTGTACTACATCTTTCCCAGACTTGATCAATTTACAGCTCATGCATGAGTGAATAAACTTACTGGTGTCTTTTTAATTAAAAAGTTTGCGCAAGTTAGGTTGAACCAGCAAAGTGTTGTTGTGATTTGAAATATTTAAACTGGTTAGTATTAATTATGTCATTATCAGTGGCAACTTTTAAGTATTTGAACATGGAAGACTGCTTTATAACAATGGAATTATAAGAAGTTGCCTTTATATAATGCCTGCTGATGTGAGAATATTTTTTCTGTCTTCGCTATGAAATTAGCTCTCTTAAGCAGTGATATTATGGTTCATACCTGCATGTCTGTTACTTCTCTTATGTGAATAATTCCCAGATTGGGCCATTTAATGTTGGAAGGAAAAAAATCAAAGAAAATTAATTACTTCAATTAAAGTGGTTTATTTAAAAAAAAGAGAAAACAATAGTACTATTACTTAAGAATTGGATTTGTCCTTCATCAAGAACATTGAAAAATTTCTCTTCCTTACAACAGTTGTAAGGAAATTACATTATTCTTACTATTTCACTGTAAAAATTGTAGTGTTTTTGTAAAAATTGCAAAGACTAATCTCTTCAGTTGAGTAGGGCAACTGATGGTAACAGCTCATTAGTTGTTATGTGACAGTATTACCTAATTTGTCCCTGATGCTGAGTTTGTAAAGTTGCTGAGCATTCCATGAGGGATAAAGAGTAAATTTTGCATAAACTCAGTATGTGTGTAGTCACCTTCCCAGAGATGCTGTATTAGGAGTCATCGTCCATTCCTAGTTTTCTGTATTTCTTTAAAGCAGGCATGATGTCTGTTACTTGCCACTTGTTTTTAACATTTTGACCTGTAATATAAAAAAATCCCTAGATTCCCTATCAAAATATAAATTGTATTCTGTATTATGAAAACAGTACAAGAAATTCTAGATCATGTTGAGGGGATGGTGGGCAGAGTGAAAATGTTAAAATATTACTGTTTAAGGGAACTGTATGCCATTTTACATCCTTAGACTGATAGTCTTAATTTTGGAAATATTAATATGTAATATGTAACCTTTAGTATTAGGTCTGTTTATTGTCTCTTGCTTTGTGAACTAAAAAAATTAAATAACAGGTGTTACTGAAGAGGCAAGGTTAGTTTTCTTGATCCCAAGTGTCTATGTAAAACATCACACAACATAACTCTTTTCCACTTAGCTCATCACAGAATATATATTTATTTCTTTAAACAGGACAGATGGTAGGAGCAATTTAAAGATGAAGAAATGCCATTTTGAAATAATTTTAAAGTTTAGATTCTTATTATATAGAGTACTTGCAAATTCAGAGGAATGATAGCATATTGAAATGTGAAGCATTTAGTTGTCAGGTAGTTTTGTATTATGCTGAAATCTAAGAATTTAAAATTATGTTACTCCAGTGAATTCATATTTCTGAAATCTCTAATAATACATAATTGATTTAAATTAGAATGGTGCATCTTAAAAACACATTGGTGTCTTTTCTTCCACTTTAGGGATATAATGAACAACAAGGTATTTTATCAGCATCCTAACTTAATGAGAGTCTTGGGCATGCATGAGACTGTTATGGATGTGATGGTGAATGTACTTGGAGGAGATAGATCTCAGGTAATTTCACCATAATTTCATTGTATTTTGCATTTTGAACCTTTCTAAAAGCATCCAATGAAGTTTAAGAAGTATCTGAAGCAAAAGTAAATCTCCCTCGTAAGATAGACTATGCTTGTCCAAATTGAAAGGTTGATTATGTTAAAAATAGAACAGTTTTTATAGTACTAGAGGGAGAAGCATTCTAGGACTTGATTTTTAAAAAGTGAGAGATTCTTTTGTCTTTTAATAGGACTTTAAAAGTTTTTGTCCTTATTTTAAATTATGTGTTAGCTGTGTTTATGGGAGGTATAGCTCTGCTAGGAAAATACACCTCTTCATCTTAGATAAAGTGTTACTAGGAATAAACTATAATAAGGCCTAACACCAACCTCACTGTGAAAACTCAAATTCAGATGCTTATATATTCATAATCTATTCCTGTCAATAATGAGGAATTTTTAAAATGACAATTTGTAACAGTATTGCTGTTACTGTAATTTTCTGAGCAAAGTTACGTTGCTCGTTCTGTTAAAATCCCCGTGAACTTGGGAATGGAATCTTTGTCAAGTGTTTTCATAAATTGAATGAATGTTTTTCATTAATTTTCGTCTACCCTACATTTAAGAATGGAAATCATATGCAACGCTGCTTGTACACAATAGCTCCTTCATGGCTGAAATAGATAAGTGAGTTGCATTTATGAGCAATAAAGCTGCTGAAGTAAAACCACCGATAATCAAGTCTCTGGAAGTTAGGAAATGCCCCCGATTTCTTGAAAACATAATACCTGTCATATAGCCTTTAATTACATAATCATTTTTTGCAAGATTGTTGTCTCATTAAGTGAAAAAGTTGCCCTTCTCAGAATGAGAGCTCTGTTCTAAAGAAGGCAACATTGATTAGACTTGATTGTAATAAAGTATAGGCAATGTTACTTACATTTGAAAGATGTAAAGTGAAGGAGCCATAATGTCATAAGGGAAGAAAAACACCTCATGATACTGTGGTTGAAATGCTTGGAAATCTCCTCGGTTATTACAGGATATGCATGTAATATATAGAATATATTCCTGCTTGTGCCTAACAGGTGCTGGCCAGATTATGTAAAAAAGAATTCTCTCATTCAGTTTGTGAGTATCTTTAGGACATAGATCTGCAGCTGAACTTGGCACTTTTTAAGAAGTGCTATAGAGTGGTAAATTTAATAAATCAGATAGAAAAACCTTTAAACAAACATCAAAAATTTGTCCCATGATTTTTGATCGTGTTCTTTCAGCTCCTTTCAGTAAAATGTGAGAATGGCATAACTTGTTCATCTCAGATGATGCTGTGACTAATTGCAACTTGTGAAACATTCTTTCATGAGGGCTCCAGATGAAGTTATTTTATTTTTCAGAGGAAAAAATGCTTGTACATAATGTGCAGCAAGTTAAATGTTGGGTTTTTTTGTTTGGTTTTGTTTTTAAAGGTGTTGGATACTTAATGCAATTTAATGGTTTGTTTTATCAACCCTGTGCCTTGGACAACAAAGCATTGTGCAAATGCTTTATGTGAACACTGTATATTCTTATTGTAATATGGGGGGGTAAATTAAGGTTCTCAAATAGTCTTTATTCTGCTATGTCCTAATATTGGGCTTATTATCATAGCACTGCTAAAATAGAGTTTTTGTATATTTGCATTTGCTAGTCTGCAAATGGCTTTGATGAGAACTATTTCTCTGGTTTTTTTGCTTTATGTCCCCTAATGCCCTCCGCAAAATGATTTTTCAGCATTTTAAGCCTAGTGGCCTGATGAATACAAAAGTTAAAAGGAAACATAGGTCCTCAAGTTAGAAGCAAAGCAACTGTCAACTGCTTATCCCCTTGGTAACTTCACTATACTTTCCATGTTAGGCGTGCAGGAAGAAAAATTGGAACAGATTGGTAATTAACATATTTCACTGCTTTGTCAACTTTCTTCTTCAGCAGATCGTTTTTCCTAAGATGGTGGCAAGCTGTTGTCGATTCTTGTGCTACTTCTGTCGCATTAGTCGTCAAAACCAAAAGGCCATGTTTGAGCATCTCAGTTACTTACTGGAAAACAGCAGCGTTGGACTGGGTACGTCATGTAGCTATAACAGCTAAAAGCAAGACCAGGAGGAACTGTGATATCAGAAGACTGGTATCTAATTTGTATAGCAAGTTGAAGCATATGATGAAGTCTCTCTGAAACTTAAAAGCAGTCTGTGGTTTCACCTCCTTTTTTTTTTTTTTTTTCCCATTTTCCTTTCATCCTTTTGTGTAAGTGAATTGTATTATAAACACAATAGTCTAAATCCGTTTTTTCAAATACCTTGAAAAAATCAGGATTAAATCCTTACAATTTGTCATTTTTTCAATTCAAAATAGTTGTGATTGGAAATCTAAGATTAAATTAATCCTGTATGATGCTTGCCTGTTTCATCTGGTTTCATTTTCCTTCTCTCTGAAGTTGAGGCCACTGATGTGAGTTTCATGTGTTTCCTTTGTAACACGGAATGCTCTTTTGAAGTGTGTGTGCATTAGATTTTATAACAGAAGGACAATTGTGTTAGCTAGGTGGGTGGCTATGTTAATAATGTACAGCAAGACAAGATAGAATGTGCTTTAGCTGTTCACGGTGACCATTTCAATGCCTGCATTTACCCATTTTAAACACAGAAAATGGGATAAGACTCAAAGAAAGAAAACAGGTGGCACTGAAGCTTGAAAATGTCTCTTTTAGCTGAATATAAGGATATTTGAAAATCTTGAATTGATAAGGTTGTACAGAATTACAAAGTTAACATTTTGCTCTGCTAAAGTAGTACTCCTGTGTTTTGCCATGTTAATACTGATTTCTTCATCTGCATTTAAAACCATTGTGGCTGCGTATGTTTATAGGTAAAGATGACAAGTCAGAAAAAAACTTCCAGTATTTATTTTGACATGATTATTCAAAACAGCTAACCATATTCTTGACTGAAAAAGAGCCCTACAATGTACTATTAATATATTTATGTTCTACATTCCATGTGATTGCTGCCCTCTGCTGCATGCCTGTGATTACTGCAAACTGAATTTAATTAGTGTATATTAACTTCTGCAGCATTTCCTTCAATGAGAGGTTCAACACCACTAGATGTTGCAGCAGCCTCTGTAATGGACAACAATGAGCTTGCTCTAGCATTGGAAGAGCCAGATCTTGATAAGGTGAGTAATGTCTCTGACCTGTTTACCTATTTATTAAATATAGTGTACTTGTACTAGAAGGGAAAAGGACAAGTTTGATCATATTGGTTTTCCTATGTGATCAACTCAGAAATATTTGTTCTAGGTATGTGCTGTCTAGGTATGAGCAGTATTTTCCCTGATTTTACTTAGTGAGAATCACAGCCAAAGACATTTATTTGTTTCTTCTGAATCCTGTCACTATTGTTATCAGGTAGAAACAAAGACAAGATAGAAGGTGTGAAAGACGTATCAAGAAACATTGTTTTGGAGGAGCAAATTTGAGAATTGAAAGGAGAATGTGATGAAAGGAAGCAGGTCTTTTGGCTGAAATAACTTAGAGGTTGATGGGGATGGAGGTAAGAGCTAAGAGAAATGAAAGGGAAGTTGAAGCAGGATTTTAAGGGTACTTGCAATAGAAAAATGAATTGGGGACTCATGTCATTCGCAATGGTTAGAAATAAAGGGACAGAGGAGGAGAGGCAAGGTGAGCTAGAAATGGTGAGTAAAAGGGTCCAAAAACCGGCATGAAAATTCTTCGTATGTTCAGAAAGCAAAACAAATTAAGAGATGGAAGATGAGGGCACAGTCAGAAAAAAAAAGCAAGGGAAGCGCATGATACATGCTAGCACAGCATTGGGGAACAGAAAACAGAAGGCAGAGTTTAATATAAATGGAGAACAGTTAAGCCCCTAAATGATAGCTTAGCCCAGGGAAAGCCTCTGTGCAGTGTGGGAGAATCCTGTGATGAGAGCCAGAACCGGTTGTGGGGGTGTTTGTGAGCAGCATGTGCTGTGAGAGAAGTTGGGAAATGGAAATAAATGGACAGATGGTGAGGACAGAGACAAAAATATAAATGAGAAAGGTATAAGAGAGCACAGGAATGCACTAATTATGTGAAGGTAACATTGAGAGCAATTTTCAGTTTTATCTCACTTGCAAAATTGCTGAGAGTGCACTCTGTCCTTTCATTAATAAAGATATTAGACAGCATTGGCCCCACTATTAAGCCTTGGGATATACCACTAATGACTGGAATGCCACCAGTGTCTCTCTCATATTTTCATGGAAAGTACTATAGAACAAGTCACTTAAACTGAATTTCACTGTTGACCAATAACTGCATGTTCCTCATTTACTGATTGCTTGCCTTAGAATCCTTGGCAGTAACAGATATGACTTGCAACATACACAGTATTTTATACTGAAAAATCAGTCTGCATGTGTCTCAGACTGGGCTTGCCAAATTCGTCGGCCATTTTAGTTGTAAGGATGGTGATGTATTGGCTGTAATATATTAACTTCAATGAGTCAGTGATGTTATCTAGTGAGGTATGTGGTTGTTATTCAGTAAATAAATCTATATACCAAATAACAAGAAAAAACAAATATGGTCTAGCTGTCAGTTCAATGAATATGGCATACATACCCTATTCACAGAATGATACAGTATTTCTGTGTACTATAAAGCCTTTGTTCAAAGGAAATAAATCACACATAGACAATTTAACTTTTGAAGTATTGCCATTGCAAATCAGATCTCTTTTTACTGCAGATGTGTAAATGTGTGTAAGGTAAAGAATTGCACAAGGAGAGTGCCCCATGGCCTGATGCCATACTGTAGTAAACTGAATAGATTCAAATTATGAGGATTTGTTGGTACCATTATAAAATCTGAGAGGAGATGGAGAAGAGATTTATTCTACCTGTTCTCTCACATTTTATATGAGCTGCATCTCTAAACTATTACAAGTGTGTATTCACTTATGCCATCTGAATGTGCACTAGAGAACTATCGGGTCCTGTTAGGAATTGCATACTTTTCCACCAAGTGCACTGAGTAACCTCCTTCATACATACTATAGTGAGCAGATGTTACACATCAGCCCATTTGTCCTTTTTTTTTTTTTTTTGCAGTATTTTGGAGGCAACTTGTATACTGCATCAGCAGAGGATACTTTTTCCTGAATTCATAACTACTTTCTCTCTTAGGGCATTAGATAATGACTAAGTATGATCTCTTGGATGATGGAATTCCTATAGGGCACTTCAGCAGAATACCATGTCTCCCTTTTGCCACCCATTTTTGTCTGCCTTTTGTTGTAAAAAATGAAAATTTGCATCTCCCTTTACAGGTTCATGAAAGGCTATTTATGTTCATTTCAAAACATATTTAAGTACTGTAATTTATTCCTGAACACTTGAATAAATGACTGTTTTTGTATTGTAGGTTGTTACCTATCTGGCAGGTTGTGGCCTGCAGAGTTGTCCAGTATTGCTGGCTAAAGGATATCCAGACATTGGATGGAATCCCATAGAGGGTGAACGTTACCTGTCATTTTTAAGATTTGCAGTTTTTGTTAACAGTAAGTGTAATCTCTTGGCAGCAAAATTCCATCAAAAAGTTTCCTTAAAACTACTTTTCTAACCATAAAAATGTATTAATGGGTGAACAGAGGTTAATGCCTTCTGTTCTCATTACAAATACAAGATAATTGCTTACTGTAATTTTTTGAATCTTCATAGTTAGTTGCGTTTTTTCCTTTTTTTAAAAATTAGATCATTTAATAGACTAACCTATTAAGGTAGCAAATGATGTTAGGAATACTTTCAGTAAGTAAACTGTGGTATTTACATAGACCACATATGCTGATTATAAATATAAATAGTTACATTTTATTATTTTATTTGTATTTGCTGTTTGATTCTGCAATATGGATTCAAACAGCTTCTTAGAATCTTCAAGGGCGTTTTACATTTGCGTCCTCAAAAGATACACGAAACCTGCAAGGATTCGAGAGTGTCTGAATACTGCAGCTGAATGTTGTACATGTTTTCATGATTTTATATCTATAGACAACTATGTAGTGGGTTTTTTTGAGATACTACTTCATTATTTTAAAAATGTTCACTTATAAGGCTTTAGCCAAATGGAACTAAAATTGTTGACTTTAAGGTTTTAAATCCTACTTTTTCCCCACCTTATGAAAATAAGGTGAATGAAAAGAAGAAAAAAAGGAAGGAAAAAAAAAAAAGAAGAATCTGTGTGAAGTCAGTAGTCAGGGTATAGAATTGTAATTGTTTAGGTTGGAAAAACCCCTTGAGATCACCGAGTGCAATTTTAAACCTAACACTACCAAGTCCACCACTAAACCATGTCCCTAAGCGCCGTATCTTAGACTTCTTTTAAACACCTCCAGGGATGGTGACTCAACCACTTCCCTGGGAAGCCTCTTCCAATGCTTGGCAACTCCTTCCACAAAGAAATTTGTGCTGATATCCAATCTAAACCTCTCCTGATGCAACTTGAAGCCATTTCCTCTCATCCATACCAAGATCATACTGGTGTTTTAAGTGGGAAGAATGCAAAGCTGACATGTTTGATGTGTTTAGCTGCTCCTTCTAAAGCCAGTCAGTCCTGGTTATCTCACCTACAATTGTCTTCTGTTGACCCCTCCTGGTAGCACCACCACTGCTCTCAGCTAAACTACATTTTCTAGTTCTACTTTTCTGCTGCCTGCTAATGCTGCAACATTCAGTTTAATATAAAGTTGCTACTTGCATTTCTGTATGGGTTTATTATTGTAGCTTGCGTGTAAAACATAGATACTGATAATCCAGGCTACTGATATCACAAGTTCAGTGACTGTGAACTGGGCTTTTTTTCTGTAATTTTCTTCCTACATGTCCTGTTTATTTCATGTCTTCCTACAGATTATCAGTATTCTTATTAAGTAGCCACTGTGAATTTCTGAACAGTTGCATTTAACCATAAGCTGAGCTTTTGACCCAATTACTATTCCTGTTGTGCTTCCATGTGCTACTACGTGCAGTCCGCGAAGCAGTTAGTTACGTATAAAGAGTTCATTTATGTGAATGTTCCTGTTCCTAATGGCTTTTATTCAGCAAGCATCTAGATCACATCTGTCTGCCTGTACTGAATTTATGCTATAGTTAAACCCACTCTATTCCCTTTTCAAATATGCATACTTTTTTCCACACAAAGCTGTTGTAAGTGATGTTGTTTCAGGCAAGCCATGATCTTTTAAACTGATGTTAATGTGATTTTTGTGTGTAGAAAAATGGAATATTCAATTTCGGGCTTTAATTAGCAAGCAGAAGATTTAACCAATATTTAAACATGCAGAAGAAAGGATCAGGAGATTTTACTCTAGGTATATTTAACCTAAAATACAATTTGTTATTCTTTAGACATACTAAGAAAATTAAACTCTGAAATGAGTTTTCCACTGATGAAGTACCAAGGGTGTAATGTTAAGCAATGTTCCTCTCTTCAGTTGGCCCACTAAAAAATCAAATAACTCTAGGTTATTTGACAAAACAAAAGCGTCTTCAGCGGATGCAGCCCGTATACCCAAACCAGGGGTTGCGTCAGTGCCACCGACACGGCCCGAACCTCGGATCTCCTGCGTTTGCTGCGTACTAGGTCTGGCTGGGATGGAGTTCACTTCCTTCACAGCAACCTGTAGGTTGTTGTGCTTTTCATTTATGGCTAAAACAGTATTGATAACATACCAGTGTTTAGACTGTTGCTGTGCACTGTTTGTGCAGCTTGAAGGCTTTCTCTTTCTTTTTTTTCCCCACTCTGTGCCTTCCGCTCCTTCTCTGGCCCCAGTGAGTAAGTTGAGGGTGGGCAAGAGGTTGGGAGGGAACACAGCTGGGGCAACTGACCTAATGGATATTCCACACCATGATGTGCCTAGCAATAGAAGCTCAGGGAAAGGAGGAGGAAAGTGTTCATGGTTGTGATGCTTGTCTTACCAAACAACCATGCTGAGAGCCTGCTTCCAAGAAACTGGCTAAAAATCTACCTGGGAAGCAGTGAATGAATTTGTCTCTTTGATTTGCTTGCAGGCATAACTTTTGAGTTCTCCAGACAGTTGTTACCTAAATCCATGGATCGTCACACTTTCCTTCTAATTTCTCGTGCAGGGCAGGGAAGAGAGTGAAAGGCTGTTTGGGTGGGTGGTTGACTGGAGTCAAAACTTCCTTCCTGCCCTCTCTAGGAGCAGATTTCTGGCCTCTTGGGACTTTCAGCATTTACACTAGAGAGGGCAGTCTTTCCCATTAAAAGTTTTAAAAAATAACCATCTAGTAAAGCGAACTTTTCTAGATTGAGTGAAGTAAAACTTTGGCAAGACAGAAGTCGCTTTTAAACTTTGGTATATTTTTGATAATGCACATCCGATGCTGCCAACTGGATGTGTTTTTGTTTTCAAAAATAAGGGTAAGGATTCGGTTTGTATTTTGTAAAATTTAGGGGGAAGTGCAGTTGTCTTCTGACTTTCAGGAAAAAGTATATATAATGCTTTTCGGTCCTCAGGTGAAAGTGTTGAGGAAAATGCAAGTGTTGTTGTCAAGCTCCTTATCCGACGGCCAGAGTGCTTTGGACCAGACCTTAGGGGAGAGGGAGGAAATGGTTTGCTGGCAGCTATGCAGGAAGCTATCAGGATCTCGGAGAATCCTGCTCGTGACCTTCCCTCCCAGGCATATAAAAGAGAAGGGTAAGTAAATGTGAATGCTTGTTTGACAAATGATGATTTAATAACTGGTTCAATCATGCCTGCAATATGTGGATAATAGGCCCTGTCATGTAAGGCATTACACAAACATAGAGCATTAGAGATTCGCACCCACAAGCAGTTGTCATATGGAATTCATAAAGTGTAAGCTAGATAAAAGCGGAATAAGAGTTACAGAAGAGAAGAAGCCTGAAGGACAAAGAAAATGAAAAGACTGTTGTGGAATGAAGCTGAGGTAAAGAGAAAGATAGAAGGCTCCCGTAAAGTCAGTTATTACTGTTCAATTACATGCTTACTCTAGTGATAAAAACGCTGTAATCCAGAACCAGAGGAAATTAGTATCTAATTAATTGTCTCTGGATCATGTATCTAGTATTAGAGAGGAGTTATAAACTAACAAAAATGCTCACTGGTATTGCTTATCTTTTAGTGATGATGAGGAGGAGGAAGAGGAGGAGATTGTGCACATGGGCAATGCAATCATGTCATTTTACTCAGCTCTCATAGATTTACTTGGACGCTGTGCACCAGAAATGCATGTAAGTTCATTTTGTCAATTGCTCAGGAAATATGGGAGATTTGTAAACAGAAACATACACGTTAGCTGAACTGTTCTCTATTCAAAGGCTTCCTACTATAGAAGGTGGACTTTATTGCATTTCTCTCTGTAAAATAGTAGAAGAATGCATAGATACATCAGACAGGTTTGCATCTGTTCATATTATAAAGAAGCAAGCTCAAAACCTGTCAGTATAGACTCTGTAAGTAATAGGCGTCTTTCAGAAATTTTTGGGTTTCATCATTTTATCTAATTGGTTTAAAGTCATACTTGTTGTGTGTGTGTTATTGGGAATTTATAATGTGAAATTATTGATACAATAACAAAATCAGGACAGGTGTAAAAGCAGGATCAACTGAAAATCAGCAACTCCATTAGAGTGTGGGATAAATTGAATTTCTGTGTATTTTTTCAGGTGATTGAAAAAAATCATATTAATATCAATATTTTCAGGAATTTCTTTTGTGTCTCTCGGTACTAAAGTTCTTAATTGATAAACATTTTCTAACAGCTTATTCAGAGTGGAAAAGGGGAAGCTATTCGAATCAGGTCAATCCTTCGATCTCTAGTGCCAACTGAAGATTTGGTTGGGATTATAAGTATACCACTAAAGCTGTCAACAGTTAACAAAGGTAACTTCAATGCTTTTATAAGACTAGTTCATCTTTTTCTAAATATCATTTGACATATATGCCTTCAGGTGTAAAATGGATCAGTTTTATTAGAGTTGAGTACAACCAGAGATCTTAATTCTTCTTCAGATCTTAATTATATGTATCAATTATTGCTGCTCCGGTAGAATGGATACTTACTTGTGTGGAGCAGAGAATATAAGAACATACATACTTGACATGATCACACTAAATGGGCCCTGCCAGTCGTTTGTCTCCAGCAGTGGCTATAGAGATGTGTGAGCTTAGACTCAGTCACTTTGTACTTCCACATTATCCAGTCATTTGTTTAGAAAGATGATAGACTGTACGTCCCTGTTAATATCTGGACCTCGTATCCAAGAATGTATCTAATCCATTTGGAATAATGTCTGTATGCAAACTCCTGTGACAATAAGTTCCAGAACTTCACTGTTTGTTACATAAAGAACTTATACTTTGCTAATTTTAATTAACTTCCTTGAACTGTAGTGTTTTGGGATTGGATGTATAGCAGTTTTTCGTTCATCTTGTCAGTCACATTAATCGTTTTTGGAATATAAGTTACATTGTTTCTCAGTACTCATTTCACCAAATTGAAGAATCTCAGTTTTACTTAGTCTTTCATTATAGCTGCTCCATTGTCTGAATCATTTTAGTTGCCCTTCTGTGTCCCTTCACTATCTCCGTTCTGCAGTTCTGAGATACAGAAAACAGCTGTGGGATGTACGCAAGACATGAGCAGGCTGTACTGATAATGTGGGCACACGATAGTTAGGTTTATGTATCAATTTTCATTTTTATATAACAGCAAAATGATGCCTTCATATTCCAAATAACCCTTTCTGATGGTGCCCGACATCTCTTGTAAACTTATTTGGTCACTGCTACACATGGAGCTGATGATTTCACAGAATTTCAGTGATAACCTCAGGATCTCTTTCAGTTCAAAGCTCAGCATCATGAGATCTCTTATTTGTCTGCAGATGCAATAGCTTAGAGTTTTCTGCATTGAGGTGCAGCTGTATTACTTTGCCCTCTCAGTTTCGTTAATGATTTAACCATATAGAAGAATTCAATGTTGTACACAGACTTCTAGGCTACTTTGTTTGCTTCCTTCTCCAGGTCACTGATGGTTCAATATAGAATCCTGTTTGGCCTTGTTTGATTAAAATGTTGCACATGCATACTGCATTTTAATTGCCTTTCGTTTTTCTTAGAACTGTGCTGTTTGTTTCTTTCCTGGCCTTTTCAGAGGAAATGAAAACCAGGCACATACACTTGGGGATTGTCCTGATCTTAAGATGGTGCTCCTCCACACCCGTTGTCTTCTCTCAAATTTCTTTATCTTCTGATGTTCAATCCTAGAAGTCTGATTTATTTTATTAAGATGTAGGCTACTTCTGTCACTATTCATCTTGTCCCAAAAGAATTCCCCTTTTTATAATCAATTGAACCAAATCCTTCCTCTCTACACTACTATCTCGCCTGTCATTTGAGACTTGAGATCTCTGCCTGCCTCCCACAAGGTATAGACAAGTCATCATGGAATTGTATTACATATCATAAAGCCACTCAGCTTAGTGCCTAATGCAGCAATCTCCCACTTGCACTGCTTGCGTCTTCATATCCTTCGAGACCTTATCTACCACGGGAGAATCGTCCGTGTAATGGGATGTACTGATGTAGGGTGGAGGAGTTATTCTCTTAGGAGGTTAGATCCTTCCTTCCCAGGTAGATAGACCTCTTCCTCAAAACTTATATCCTCCTCAAGGGTTGCTACCGTGGAGTTAAGACTATGCTGCTGTGTTGGTGTAAGACCTACTTGTTTCTCTTACTACTCTGATTCATCCATTCTCACTTCTGGGGAATGAGACTACTCACTGAAGACCCAGACACTGTGTACTGTGTGTACACATAGAAAACCTGAACCCAGGGCATGGCAAGGACCTGCTGGATCAAACCACACAGCTCCGTACCTGTACGTGGAATCTTACCTGTCCTCGAGGTTGTGTCAGTGGAGCTAACAGCTTTCTTAACAGTAGCTGTTAAAGAGAAGTCAGTGAAGACTCGAATTTTCACCCTTCTCACTCTGAAACTCAAAAATAATTCGGAATCAAGATTAAGAGAGTAGAGGTGTGTTGATGATGGTGTTAGTGCAGTTATCCAAGGTGCATTTCTTTCCACAAAAGAACTTCCAAGAAAACCGAACAAACTGAGGTTTTCTGTAAAGCATGAACTCATCATATGGCATATGGTCTCTGTGTTACTTATAATTTTCCCCAAGTTCCATGGACTATAAACTGTCAGTCTGTTATTTTCTTTATCCTCCTTCCCCTCATTGTCCTTTCTGTTTCGCAAGAATTGTCTATTCTTCTTTAAAGTTAGAGATGGTTTATCTGATGCAGTTAACTACTGTATTATTGTTCTCTTCCCCTTGGGTTTCCATGTTCTTTCTAGTGTAGTTTACGTGAGACAAAACCTTCTTTGACTTCACAGTTACTATATATTTTTAATATTTGCAGTAACATTTAGATTTAATTTGACCATATAAACATTTTCCATAATAGTAATGAAACAAGTAGAATACTTCGTCATTCATTCTTAAGCTTTTATTTAAGAGTAAGAGATAATAAATTGGAAAATAGGTTTTTCAAAAAATACAAACTTTGTATTCTTTTTGAGCCTACAAGGAAATCGAGCAAGAATATAATTTTCATTGAATATATTACTTCACGTATTAAATGTAATTACTGTGTCTTTGTCTCAGTGTTTCTTGTTTCATCAATTACCTACTATTAAAAATTGCATTATATATTTGTGTAGATGGCACAGTAAATGAGCCAGACATGTCTGCAAACTTCTGTCCTGATCATAAAGCACCCATGGTACTCTTCTTGGACCGTGTCTATGGTATTAAGGACCAAAGCTTCCTCCTTCACCTACTGGAAGTCGGATTTTTACCAGATTTAAGAGCCTCTGCCTCTCTGGATACAGTAAGTATTTTGCTATGGAGTTTAGGTGTGGTGGCTGAATACAGTGGCTCTGTAAATGTAAGAAGTGGAATTTCAAGTTAAAAACAACTTTAAAAAAGATAAAAAGGGTAATTTAATTACTCTTAATCTAGAGTGCTTAAATCTAATTGTGAACATACTGTACCACCTTATAAAGCAACAGTGTAATGTAGTTTAAAAACTTCTAATACAGCTTTACATGAATTATACAGTAAGTACATTGGATATACTGTAATAGGCCTAATGATTACTTTTATTTCATGTGTGCTTCCAAGAATTAAAATGAAAATTCATCTATGTGTAGGTGTGAAGAAATTGAATGAGATGAAAAGTGCTAATTAATACTTTGTGTGTTTTGCTAACCTGTTTAAAGGAAGAAGCTGCATGTTATTTTCTTTTCCTCTGTTGGTTCACAGTGCCATGTGGCAAGAAACAGTAGAAAAGTGAATGACTTGGATTTTTTCAAGTTGAGCAAAAATAGCTCTTTTCCTCATATGTATAATGGGAATACCATGTTAGCACCCAGCCACCAAGCGAGCTTTAGGAGTATTTAATTATTATATTTTATAGACTTCATATGTAGTAACTTTTATTCCATGTGATACTAAAAATCATTTACTACTTCACACAGGTTTCTCTGAGTACCACAGAGGCAGCTCTTGCACTGAATAGATATATTTGCTCAGCTGTCTTCCCGTTACTCAAAAGATGTGCTCCCCTCTTTTCTGGAACAGAGCATCATGCTTCTCTGGTTGACTCCATGCTTCACACAATATACAGGTTATCCAAGGGACGCTCCCTTACAAAAGCACAGAGAGACACTATTGAAGAATGCCTGCTTGCTATTTGCCAGTATGTATGATACCTGTGTACAAACTGGGCAGTATATGTCTTTCAATAATTTCTTGCTTTGTGTGTAATGTAGCACCAAGATTATTTTATTCTTGCATGAAATAAATTATGAGAATGTATGATGAGATTGGGTTTTTTTTCGCTAAGAGAAAAAAATGGATTTGACTTCTTTGTTATAGGTACCGCATTATACAAGTGTTACATGATAAATTATGATCATTTGTAAAAATGAAACTCCAGAAGTTGTCAAAAATGTTCTGGAAAGTCTGACAGTGAGTGTGTGTTGATGGTTTAAAGGATCAACATGTTGATATTTCTGATTTTGGTTTGAAGAAACTTGACTGTAGTTTAAAAACAACAAAAAAGAAAAACTAGCCCTACTCTTCAAATCTTAAACTGAACTGATCACTGACGTTATGTCAGAAATTGAAATGTGGATTTTTCAACTGAATCAATTTTTGATCTTTGTCTTAAGTTGTAGTGCTACTTGTCTCTTCAGCGCATCGTGAAATTAGTGATGCAGTGTGCATTTTCTGTTTCTGCATAGCACTGTTCCACTGCCAGAAAGATGATATAGTAGAAACAAAAAAGATTTGGAAAAGCCTAACATAAGCAATCATTTCATTTCTTTGGAACAGCTTAGTAGACCAGGAATGTTTAGGCTGAAAAAGCAATGACTGAGAGAGAGATATGAAAGGAGCATTTTTGCGTTGATTTTTGAGTCTATAGATGGCTGAAATTAAATAGCTAGAAAAGAAATGTTCGGTAATTAATTCAGTCTTCCAGTTGAGATTTGCTTCTTTTAAAAATAATCATAATGTGTTTCCCAGGTTGGTTTCAGGAGTGTTTTATTACTTTTTAGTGTCATATCAGAAACCATTCTGTTAAGATCGTGTTGTTTCTTTTGCTTAGATTGTCCCCTCTGTGTATTCTGAAAAAAATCCAACACCCATCCCTCTGCTGTCATATGGCACAATCATAAATGTTTTCTTTTCACTTAAGAGTGCAGAAGGTAGCACATCTTTCTGTACTATATCCTTCTTGTATGTGGATGAGGCATAATGAAATTCCTTAAGCGCCTACCGTTGGTTTTTGAAAATACTTTCCGTGAGTGGCTTGAATTCTAATATGCAAACTGGTTTCAATTTTTATTTCATTTTCACTGGACTGTATGCATTTTACTAAGAGCTTACATTTTTTTAATTACAGCCACTTACGTCCCTCTATGCTACAACAGCTGCTGAGAAGGCTGGTTTTCGATGTGCCCCTCCTCAATGAATACTGTAAAATGCCTCTCAAGGTAAATGCTTTACTTTCTGTACATGCATTCGTTCTAGAATTTGCTTCACAATAAACTGGCATAATCATGTATCTGAGACTTCTGTATTGAAAATACTGTTCTTGTTTTGTAAAGTCTTTCAAATCAAATATAATGATTAAAGCTTTTGTAAAGTTGATTATTTTGGTAAATTGATTATGGAATTTTGATCAGTGAGCTGCTGACTTTTTCACTGCTTCAGCCAAAGAATATTTGAAAGTATCAAATCAAATGTTAGCATTTCCTTGATATTTCTTCTGCTGCTATATGGGCTGTAATAACTCTTGGTAGGATGCATAGTCCAGGAATAAATTGTGAGTGAGGTCTACAGAGAATAAGATAGAAGGAACAGAATTCACCTTTTATTTTTGAGCAATCTTTAACAGAAGTCTTATCCATCTTCTTGTTCTGAAAATAAAGAATTACCATTGTCAGATGATAAATATCCTTTAGAATTTATGATGTTCCTATTGGGATAAAAGGGCAGATCTTTTAATGGCGGAACTGAAATTCTGTCATAATCTAAAGCAGAGCTGCCAGATTCACAGACATATTCTGGAGTAGAAATTTGAAATTATGTAAGAAGTACACCACTAATTATACACGCTATCTCATTAACTGGTGTGTTACAGATTGTCTGTACAGTAGTTCTTTCCATAGTTTTCTTCCAGAGATGAGCAGGCACAGCTAAAAGGGCATACTGCAGGTGTCTCTTGCAATGTTTTGAATAATACTGAGGCCATCAACTACAAGTGACAGAAGTAAAATCAAATTGGATTTGTAAAACTTTTACCAGAATCTATCACATCCTATTTTATACCCATTTCATTGTCTCTGTTTTTATCCTGCAATCTACTTTGTAATCAAATGGTGACAGTCCTGAAATTTTGTAATTTTGCTATTTGCTGTCATCGCTGAGAATCCCACAGCAGCAGTTGGAGATAATAACAAGCTTTATATTTTTCAAAGCATGAGCTATACTGCTTTCCTGAAAAGAAAAAAAAAGACCATTTTCATGAGCCATTAGAAATTAAGATACAGAAATAAATAATAATACTTTTGTAACTATTTAAACAGATACTGGCAAGCCAGACTTGTTATTTTCTTAAATACCAATGTTTTACTTGCATTTTATTTTTCTTGAAAATCCAGCTTCTGACCAATCACTATGAGCAGTGCTGGAAATATTATTGTCTGCCTTCGGGAATGGGAAGCTATGGAATTGCAGCAGAAGAAGAATTACATTTAACTGAAAAACTTTTCTGGGGAATATTTGATTCCTTGTCTCATAAGGTAATGATTGCAGTTCACATTACAATATGGGGTGACTATAAAAGCATTACAGTAATAGTTTGCCATGCCAATTGCAGAAAGTTTCTATTTTAACAGTTCTTTCAGTTAATATGAAAGGTATTGCAATGAATGCTTTTAGTGAACTAACTTCATAATGAAAAATTAAGTGCTGATTCTTGAAAGATTCTCTCCAAACTAATGTCATGTCAAATCTTTGTACTGATATACCCACAGAGCCTTCCACTAGCAATGAGGCAGATTGCTTGCTGCACTAACAAGTCAGTGTTGTGTCCTCTCCTATCTTAGCTCTACTACACTTTTTGAAATACTTTTTACTAACATAAAATTAATATTAGGAAATTTCAAATTGTGTCCACCAAGTAAATGTACATTATTCTCAAATGTGCACTTCTATTTTGTTAGTTTTTTAGTTATTGCCCGGCTTAAGAAATATGATGCAACATTCCTCGAAATATACATGTTTACATTTTCCTGTTCCAACGTGCGATCTTGGGATTTTTTCACTTACTCATTTTTCTCTGAGTAAGAAATAGTTACACTTCTGATAGGAGAAAACCCTGACTGAATAAAGACTTTTTCTACTTGATTGGCCTCAAAAATCAGGTTCTCACTATGGGACAATAATGAATTTTTTCATTGCATCTCATTGAATGCATGTTCCAGTTCTAATCAGTAGATTTAGAAGATTGCTTAACCTAGGCCCTCTGATTTATAGTATGCAAGTGAACGTGGTCTCTGCATTGTTCTAAAATGTCTTTTTAAGCCTAATTTGTGTTTGATTTTAGTGACATTTACTTCTCTCTTAACTGCTGTCACAAGTGCAAAGAGTGTCAGGAGAGCCTGACACAATGAAATGTTTCCATTTAGTGCATCTTAGCTTTTTACAGACAAATGAAGAGGATATGATTCTGCCAGCATAGGTGGCCCTCTATAATAGCATTTTAATTTTCCTGTAAATGGTTATTAGTGAAATGAGAGATGTGTAAATCTGCTGAGCTACAATATTCTCCACTGCTTTGTGGAGCTATTTTGAGGTTTGGTTTATTCATGGCTTCCAGTTGTTTACTGGAAGTGATGTACCCCGGAATCTTATTTCTTTTGTTTGTGCCATACACACTAAAGAATTTTGCAACAGAACTAGAGGAAGTTAAAGTTTCAGAATTTTAGACATTCTGCTTGCTATAATAAAAGTAGAATTTTATCAGCAAGTATTTTCAATGGACCTTAAAACTATTCTTCAGCGTTTTCTTGACACTAAGTGGTCATTCAGATTTATGGAGGCATATAGTCTATAGTCTATTTCTAGTAATGAAGCAAGAGAAATATTTTTGCAAGTGTATTTTTCATATAAATGCTTGATAGGTGCCTGTGTTGTAACATCGAAAAGATGCCTGTCCTGCTATTACATTATTAAATAATATAATAGCATCAAACTCTTGCACTGTAGTGTTCATCAGTAGATTTTAAAGCCTTTTAAAGTTATATCATTATGCCCATTTTTCAGATGGGAAATCTGAAAGAGAGATATGTTGTGGTTTTTTTTTTTTTCCCCTAAGTGTACCAAGAGAGATGAAGTTGGTCTACAGTGATCTGCTAATACTTTCTCTAGCACGCATTTTTTGTAATCTAGCATGTAGCAATTGACCTTGAATTATTTCATGACAAGTTAGTAAGGATAGATTCTTTAAATGTAATTTCACATTCTGTTTTTATGTATCGGGTACTTCTGTGTTCTCTCCAGAGCTAAAAAGACTATTTAGAAGAGCAAATGTGCTAGTTCACCTCTTAACAGGACAATTATGAAAAATAATTGCTGCTACAGCAAAACACAGTTTCTTTTAACCAGCATGATTTAAACTTAAATAATCAGAGGAAAAGAGAGAGAAATGAAAATGCCTTCTACAGTTACAACAAGAACTAGTTGTTTTAGAACTAAGACAGATTGTACTAGATAACTAGGCAAACAACCCTTGACCCTTCTTGTGTAGGCCTTAATAGCCCACAGAAAGCCTGAGTCATACTTGTATTGTATATCCTTCTGCAAGTCTCAGCATGCTTCTGTGTTAATTCGAGTAATTTAAAATGTACCAATTTAATATCAAGAAAAATAGATGTTATGCAGCAGTAATTTTGCTCTATGCTTTAAATGTGCTTTACTGTTTGTTTGCATCTTTTAATATTTATACATATGGCTGCTTGGTTTTCACTAACATTTTGCATGTTTTTTTCTATCGGATTTTCCAACCAGTTCCTATCTCTCCTGCAGAAGTATGATCCAGAGCTCTTTCGAATGGCTTTGCCTTGTTTAAGTGCTATAGCTGGTGCCTTGCCCCCTGATTATTTAGATACACGAATTAGGTCAACTTTGGAAAAGCAGACTTCACTGGATCCTGAAGGAAATTTCGATCCCAAACCTGTCAGCACAGCACAGTGAGTCATGCATATAATAGTGATTTTCTTTCCTGAAATAATTTTATGCTATTTGTTATTAACATTTTTTTCTCCTCTGTAGGGAGAGTTGTCTGGTGACTGACAGTTCTTTTTAACCTTTCAGTAGTGTGGGGTCTTTCTGCTTCCTCCTGCCAAATAATTCACTGCAACATATCCTGTTTACCAGATATAATACATGTTCTCCTCAGAACTGTACAGGTGTTAAATATTTCCACATTGTATCTGCAGAGTACATAATAAATTCCATACTTACTATGTTCCCTGTTACATAACAATTCAAATGTTTGGGATATAAACACCTGTAGTATGTTTGATGCTGTCATTATTTAGAGTGTGTTTATTACAAATGGTACCAAATCATCAAAATCTGGTAGGTTACTCAGGTGGCCTATTGCCCAGGTTTTCTGAAATCTTCACTTAGTTTTGTGAATTGATCTGTAGCTACCTGATACAGCAAAATAAGCAGATCATGTGTGTAGATTTAATAGACTTGACTTTCCTAGTAATCTTGTGCTTTTAAAATACAAATTTTGAATAGTTTTATATTCAAGAACTGAGGATCACTAGTTGATTCTTGCTAGTAAAGTTATACCCCTCCATCATTAGGCAATGTGAAACATCCATTCTATATTTTCCTTTATTAAGAATTACCAAGAGTTCCTTTAGGCTATGGTGAAGGAGGGTTTTTTTGTGTATGTGATTTCAGTTCCTAATAGGTGCAGCTGTTACGGATTTGAAGACTCCCTGTAAACGTCATTATAGCTCTGCTTTGGTTTTTGGCATTTCTTCTAAAGTAAACAGAATTGCAAAGCCAGATGACTTGCCTTGATCTCGAAGTGAAGCATTTTGATTAGTGCTGTATTGTACTGCCATATTTTTCATAAATCAGACTGCAGTAACTTACGATTAAGTGACCATCTTCCACTTTGTTTACAGCCTTGTACTTCCTGAAAAGTTGGAGTATATTGTTAGCAAGTATGCTGAACATTCCCATGATAAATGGGCCTTTGATAAGGTAGGAATAATTTTAAGATTGGTAACTGTCAGAAAATGACTAGTAAATGATATCTTGGGTGAATATTGAAAGAAAAACTGGACAATTTAACTGATAGGCCCTTAATCACACTGCATTAATGTCTGCCTCTTTCTTTAGGGGTATGTGGGAGAAACCTTTTGCTCCAAAAGAGTGGAAATGTGGCCAGAGTTTATTAAGGCAGAGTTTTCAGGGGAATGAGAAAGAGGCACTTGGCATGGGTTTTGGCTTTTCGTTTGGTTTCTTGTTTGTTCTTTTAAAGTAAGAATATATAGATCTTAGCTTCATTTTGCTGCATTATATCTGTGATCCTAGAAAGTGCCTGGGAAGTCTAGTGTAGGGTTTGGGGTTTTTATATTTCAGAAAATGGAGTTATGGCTTTTCTTTCCTTTTAGTTTTAAGAAGGCTATTATTTATTGATTTCTGTAATTTTCCATGCGCTTTCACTCTGTTGTGTTTCTGTTTCACTACTTGCAAATAACTGTAAGAGAATGTACTGATTTTTTTAGTATCTTTTTGATGTAACAGTGAAACACTTAATAAAGGCCTTTAGTGTTACATTTTGTGAATAGATTTTAATGTTAATAAATATAACTTTTTTATAGTTAAATTTGAGCAAATGAAGTTTGATGGAGTTGTTACACTTTTTGGTAGCTGTTGGAAGTGTTTGGATATGAGCACTTCATTCAATCTAAGTATGAATTTTAAACCTCTTTCACTGAAGAAAAAAAATTTGAGGTGGGGTTAAGTAATAACATTGCAATTTTATAGAACAGTTACATAAAATTGGGGGGGCTATGTATGCAAATTTACATATCCATATATATGGACATGTAAATGTACACACAGTCTCAAAGGTAAAGGATTCGTTAAAGTTATGTTCTTTAGTGCTTGATCTGTTAATGTTACATTTTCTTCTCTGTGTTGCTTGCTTTACCCTCCCAGAGAATAGAGACACTTTCTTGTCTTAGCCATTACCATCTTAATGTGTGAGTCGGTTTTGAAAGCAGCCGGTGTATATTAGGCTCAGAACTGGTTTCATGAGACCTGCCACTTATAGATGGCATCTAATCTGTCAGGGCCCTGAATTGTTCCAGTGAATCCGCAGATGGGTGCGTGTTCATTTAACAGAAATTTCTGTGGCACTAATACCTGTTGGAGTAGGTTAATATGACAAACTAAACTGGCCAATTTCCCGTTGCTCATCTATATTCTGTGATATTGTTCTGATTTTGATATATTTGTTTTTTCCAGACTAATAGTGGATGGAAGTACGGTGTTTCACTGGATGAAAACATGAAGACTCACCCATTAATAAGACCTTTCAAAACTTTAACTGAAAAGGTAATAGAGGAAATTTCAATTGCATTACTAAAAAGTTGATTGATATGTTTACTTTTTAAAATCAATCAAATACATGCTATAAAAGGAAGAGACACAAACTGGAATTCTTACAGTTAAGAATAGCAACATCTATATGCTACAGTGGTTTTTCAGTTAGAGAGTCTTGTATAATTTGCTTCCATTAGGCAGTCTTCATAGGCCTGGGCCAATTTGTATTTGAAGTATTAGTAGCACAGGGTTTACGGGCCTTCATGGATGAGGAATGACAGGCAGCAGCTCCGAAGTTTTAGATTAAAGTGAAATTTAACATATCTGAAGGCAAATTTGTCTCCAAGAAAGATGGTAGAAAAATGTAAATGTGTAGGAGATGCTTCAGCTGAAAATGGGGATAAATATTCAAACTATTTTGAATGCGTTTTTTATTTGAACTTTTTGACTAGGCATGAATGTCTTCTAGTTGTCAGAACAGTGAACTGAGTTTGAATTCTGTTTCAGATTTTTGCAATGATTCATTGCATGACTCAAGTCAGTTACATTTGTCCCTCTTTACCACAATTTTTTTGCTCAGTAAATGGAGATGACAAAAATCAAGAGGGAATCAAATAGGTTTAATTTCCCAGGGTTTGTAAACTGCTTTGAAATCTTTGGAAAGGAGCTGAAGAACTTTTAGTTGAGTTGATATTTTAAAGCAGTTCAAAGAGAATTTTCTAAATTCTCTTGGCTTAGAACTTTTGAAACTATAAATCAGGTTTTTCCATAAAAACTATTGTGTCTAGTAACTGTCATAAAAATTCTTATTTATGTTAAGAACTGAAATATCTCTTTTAAGTTGATTTAGGAAGTCTTAATATGACATACTCAGAATTTTCTTTGCCACACCTTTTCAGATTTTCTGTCATACCTTTGCTTTTCAAAGGAGTGTTGGAATACAAGATGTCCCCTGATGTTTTTATTGATTCTTATATTTGTAAGAAGAGATGTATAGATCAGTAATGATCTGTATCTGTGAATGGATATAAATGTAGGTAGATTAAAAAAAGACCTTGTGTGTTGATGTGTGCAAATGTACATACTTGCCTAACTAAATCTAGAGCACTCCTAGTGCCATCAGGTTTTTTATTATTTTGTGGCATGTGACAATTTATAAAGAAGGATAGAGTATTTTTATTGAGTTTTTGCTACTTAAGAAATTTACATTATTTTCTTCAAAGGAAAAGGAAATATATCGTTGGCCTGCCAGAGAATCACTGAAAACCATGTTGGCCTTGGGATGGAGCCTAGAAAGGACCAAGGAAGGAGGAGAAGCAGTAATACATCAGCGTGAAAATGAAAAGCTTCGCAGTATATCTCAATCTAGCCAAGTAAGGTGGAATTGCTTAAATTTAGAAAACAAAAGGCTTGCTTGTTAATTTACTAAGAAATTATACAAAATTGTTAATTTTATATTCTTTTAATGAAAATTAACTTCTAATGGTAGAGTTCTGAAATTGGAAGTCCTGTCACTGTAGTATAAGCCATGCAGTAACATAAAAGCAAGGATTGCAAAAAGACAACTTTTAAGATGATAAGGCTTTCAGAGACCATATCTATTCATTTTTTGAGAAGAGTTGAAGAGAGTTTTCATGTAGTCATTCAAAGAATATGTGGCATAATATTTGAAGCCTTTTATTCTATAATTAGTAAATCTAGTAATTTTCTCTTTTGGTCAAACAGAAAAGCCTCAAATGGGCTTTTGTCAAGATTGTAACTACGGCTGACAAATAAGATTGTGCTTTTAATACTTTTTGTTGAAACTACAGGCAAAATTTGAGGTAATTTTATAATACCTAGCATATTGATGTGATATAGTCTATTTCTTTCATTTGCAATTTTTTTGTAATAGCGTATTGATTGCTCAATATATCTGTGTCTCAGAGCAAGTAAAGCTGTTTAAAACTATGACAAACATTGGGGAATTCTTATTATACACCGTGAGCTGAATTAAACACGTGTTTTTGCTTAAATATAGCGAGATTTAATGAGCAGTGCATTGGGCAGTCCTACGGCGGTAAGCAGTTCTTCAAGAAGTGTGCAAAGATGTTTGATAACCTTGTTCCTTATATACACTTGTAGCAACAGTGATCCTGTGAGCAATCAGCATTGGACACCTTAAGTCTTTGTTATATTCATTCTTCAGCACCAGGTTTACTTACCAAAAGGGGCAAGCAAGCACTCTGTCATAGTACTTCAGCATTTCTTACCTCTCCAGCAAACTTCACACCCTTACAGGGAATCTCTCTGTCTCTAGTATCTCTGCTTCCAGACAGTTGAACCTGTTCTGCAGTTGGGCCTTATTGCCCAAGAGGATGCATGATAAAGTCACGACTGAGTAGAGGATTTCAGCACATTTTTAACTTCAGTACATGATTGAAGTCACTGATTTATATGGGGCTGTTCCTATTTAACATTAAGCATAGCCTAATAAGTTTGTTGCACTGGAGCTTTCACACTTTAAACATTTCATGGGACTGTGCAAATATATCACGCTCCTCCTTTTTCTTAGTCTGTAAATTCCATAAGGCAATAATCTATTTTAACTTCTTGTTGTGATGTCTTGTCTTCAGTATGTGGTTCATTCAGGCTGTTGACACACTGTTCTCTCATGTTTTGAAGGCACAGTTTGTATGCCTCATGATTGGTCTCCTCTCTTAGGCTGAAAAGCATAGTTTTTAGCAGCTTGCCATCTGTTGTGAACAGAGATCTAAGTTAACTGCAGCAACTTTTTTATTTCCACATCAGCAGAGATATTCTGTTACTCATTCTGTGTGTCTTCAGTACACTGCAAAACAAAAGGTGAACACAGTTTCTATAACAAAGTTTAAAAATGTGAATGGTATTACTCTTAACAGATTACAACAGAGATGATGTTGTCCTTTGATCTGAAAATAATTCTCTCTTTTTCCTATAGGGAAATGGATATAGCCCGACACCACTTGATCTCTCTAATGTGGTGCTTTCTAGGGAGCTTCAGGTTTGTATTTGTGTTTTGCATACATTGTTCTGAAAAGAATTAATAGATGTGGTTTTTAAATGAGTTTACTTTTGTCAGGTTTTATGAGTATATTTGTGACTGTGGTTGTGATATGCTGTTGTAGAAGGGTGCATGCCATACTGTTTTCATATTTAAAGAGACATTTCTGCTGTTTACCAGGAAGTGCTATTGGCTCTTTCTGAATTACTAGAAGTTATAAAGTGAGGGGAGAGACTCTAAACAGTTTGTGATATGTATATATCCTGTGCTGACCTCAAAGAACAACCAAATGTAGAAATGACACTTTTCTGTGATGTTTCTTTACTGCAAGAGTGTAGACTTTACCTGACTGTAAAAATATTTAGAATTACATATTTTTGATTTTCACCGTTTAATTTTTCATCTTGTTTTTTTCTCTGATGGTAATGTAGGGAATGGTTGAGGTAATGGCAGAAAACTACCATAATATATGGGCCAAAAAGAAGAAAATGGAGTTGGAAAGCAAAGGTAAGCCAGAATCATGTGAACCACACAAAAAAGACTTTGAAAATGAGGGAGAAGAAACAGTCTGAAAGAAGACAGTGTAATTCCTTTTCATACTGAAGAAAAGTAAATCTTAGAGTAGAAAAACTTACAGTTCTTTCAACTTACCAAAGGTGGAGGTAGTCATCCTTTATTGGTACCTTACGACACATTGACAGCCAAGGAGAAATCACGGGACCGTGAAAAGGCACAAGAGCTGTTTAAATTCCTTCAAGTCAATGGTATAATCATATCTCGGTAAGTCACACATTTTTTTGAGATACTTGCTTACGTTCAAGTGCAGAAACCATGATTGTCCTTACCTCTCTGCAGTCTGTTAGTTAGTAACATAATTACCGTTTGGCATATCTTCTCTAATCAGAGTTGTTATTTTTACATTCAGACAGACTCTTCTGAAGACAGGTAACATTTTTAATAAATATGTCATTACAGTAAATACAAAATGCAACAGTAGTGTAATTAAACAGACAATTCAAAACTTTGGAATTGGCAGCCAGCAGTGTCAGTAAGGATCATGAGGAAAATAAATCTAATATCTGATACTGAAAGACATCTGTGTAAAAGTGCTTTTTAATCCACTTTTTAAGAAAAATGTTGGTTTGAGTTCTCTGAAGCAGTAAGACAAAGTGTCTAATTTGTGAGCATTTCATCCTTAGCTTCTACTCAAGCAGAAGCATGGACTCTTTGAGTTGTATGCCAACTTTATTGCTGTGTCTGGAAGTACATCTGCACATGGAGACTTACACTGTCAATGAAATTAAAATAACTTGTTAGACAATATTTTTGGCTTTATATGATGGAATTGTGAGTTACCATACTAGAGCTGTCATGTTTTATTGTATGTGAAACACCTGAGTGTATGGAAAACTGCAGTTTTGTGGTCATTAAGCATTTTTGTAAACTAAACTGTATTCATGAAGAATTTTTTTGTGTACATGCATAGTGTCAGATCTTACTAGTTTCCATTTATTTCTGTTTTTCACGTCTGTGTCTTTAGTGAAAAAATACGCTCAGAAATTTATACAAATCGGTTATTAGGATCTGCAAAAGGTAGCTTTGGATTTAGCAGTTAATAGCATTTCTTAAGATATTAGAAGACAACTCCAAACATGCATTTCTGCATTACTACAGAGAAAAATTCCTCCTTGCCCCCGTATGTGGGCTCTCAGCCTGAAACCAAAATGTAGATACGTGACCTACGTACCTGATACCCTCCATAATTCCTTAGACCATTGAAGAAGAGAAGCAGGTTTACTTTCTGCAAATAAATGGTCCTTTGAAACACCAATGGAATTGCTCAAATAGCAGTTCTAATATCTCTTTGAAGCTGCAACTGTTCGGGTCAACTTGAAACTCTTGATGGGATGTGGGCAAAGAGTTTGCAGTAATTGTCTGCATCAGAGTGAATCAAGATTATTCTCCTCTCAGTGTTTTCTTGAGATATATTTGCATATTGTGCATATTTTAAGTATATATAAAATCTTTTGAAGTACCGATTGCAATTATCACATTTCCAGAATGTCATTCTTAGAATCGTTGGACTAATCATTAAAACATGGAAATTCTTTATAATTAGAAATGTATAGGCGGCACAGTGTGTGTACTTTACATATACCATCTGCTTCTGTTTTGATTTTTACTCCTCCTTTTTTGAGAAGCACTTTTGGGTATTTATGATACACAGATAAACCTCTCAAGTCTTACTCAAGTGTATGTTAGAAACAGCATGATACTTTGTTAAGCATCTTCAAGTTCTTGTGACGTTAACTGTGTTACTTAACAGAATTACCAATGTCTTTCAATATTTAGGAAAGTACATGTAGTCTCTTAGCAACCATGGCATAATGTAAACACCAAAAGAGAATATTTACAGTGATCTCACCAAAAATACAAATAAATACTTATTTGCATTATCTTCTATGAGAGTGAGGCAGCAGGAGATGACGGTCAGCCAGACATAGCTGTCAGTACATACCAAAAGTTTAATTACTCATGATATATTAGTGAATTGGAAGTCATAAAAGTATATAAGCTAGTACTCTTCAAATAGATTTTTTTTTTTTTTTTTTCAAATAAAGCTGTAAGATGGAGAGTTAGAGTCTTCTTTTGTTTATCTGTAAACAGGGATTGGAATGTATTCCTTGCTTCCCTGGCTCTGTTTCCCCATACTATAACCATTCCTCTCCTCTTACTCATGTTCTGATTAGGTCAAGAATATACACTTTATATTACATGTATTTGTTGCTAAAATTTCTGCTGCATCAGTCTTCTCCCATAGAATTTATTTTCCCCAGGGATTCACATCATAGTTGGTTTTCAACTGTTAGTCTAATCTTCCATTTATTCTCCCCAATTTACTGCTACACCAATGCTAAGGAATCTCAGGACAAATGATCATTTCCTCCATACCCCAACAGTGAGTCCAGCAAATTTCCTGCTTTCTTGTTTCCTTCTTGCTTTTGCCTCAGTGCCACAAACTGCCAGTTCCTCACTTCTCCCCTACTTCTGACACACCAGTCAATCTCTCTGTAGTCTTTGCATCTCTTTTAGCCAGGTCATTTTCTCTAGCTGATAAAGGGAGAGCCTTCCTGTGTACTGCTGTTCAGAGAATCTATGCAGAAGCAAGTGAGGTAGACATTATGGGTAAACAGAGATTTCCCTTAACGTTACTCAATTTACTATCTCACTTGGCAGACCGGTGAGATGTCCTGGGTGTAGGCCACCATCTATCAACTCTTAATTATAGTTTAGTCCTCTTAAAGTTGAAATAAAGAGGCTACATAGAAGTTATAAACTAAACAAATATTCAAGAAAACCTCAAGGAAATGCAGAAGAAAGTATTAATGACTTGTAAAAACAAGTGTGTTTGAAAACAGAACAAACTAAAAATCCATAGTTATTTGACTTCAAAAGGAAAGCAAAGAAAAATCCTTGTTCATGTTCTGGATGATGAGACAGAATGCTTTCTTAGCAATTTTATGGAATGAACCCTTAGCAATAAATTGGTGAGTTTGGCTGCCATTCAGAGGAACTTTGAAGGGCTGAAGAAATGGGTTGACAGAATTCTTTTGAGTTTGAGTATAAGTGAATGAAAAATCCTATACCTGGGATGGAATAATCCCAGGAATACTGAAATCGAGCCTGATAGAAAAGCACTTTGAATTCTGCATCTTGAACGTGAGTCAGGAGTGTCTCCTTGTGATGATGAAGGCTGACTGTGCACTAGGCTGTGTTAATAAGTGGGGTCTACAGGTTGATGAGAGTTAATTTTTTGCCCTTTCGTTTTGTGATCATGAGACCATATCAGGAGTATGTTGTCCAGTGCTAAGGAAGACTTTGACGAAAGAGTTAAGTGAAGGCCAGCAAGATGCCGCAGGGATGGGCATGCATGTCATGCCATGAGAGGCTCTGAGGGGAGACTAGATTCATTCAGTATTAAAACAGAAGGCTGCAATGGGATTTTACAACTGTCTTCAACTGCTTCATGCAAGGTTATAGAAATGATGAGGTCAAGCATTATCTTCCCAAAAATAACAAGTTATTACAAAGGAAATTCCAGTTAGATATCTGAATATATTTCACCCTTATTTTCTCACAGTGAGGATGGTCAGACGTTGTAGTAGACTCTCCAGAGTCTGTAATGAGATAATCTATCCCTGAAGATACTCAGTACATTATTGGACAAGGTTCTGCATAACGCAATCTAACTTTGGATTTGGCTTTGCTTTGAGACTTGGATCCCATGACTTTCAGAGATTCCTTCTAACCTAAATTTTTCTGTTACCCTAAAGAATTATAGAATACAGCGAGTTAAGTTTCATCTGTAGCCAAAGTAAAATTTAGTATTTTATATCTGTGCACAGCCCAACCACCTGTGTTTTTGTTCATCTTTTATATCTTGCATGCACCAGTCATTACTTAGGTTGTGAATGTATCTTAAACAATAAATAATACGTGCCTTTTTAGAAAGTATCACACACTGTTGAAATGTTTCAAATATTTTGAATAGTATAGTAGTTTGTTATTTGCATTTAGGTTTTCATTTAGTAGCTTAAGTCATTTTGACTTCAGTCTTTCATAAAGTCAAGGAAAAAAACGAAGTTTAGTAATGCTTAATGAGCTTAAATGTAGTATTTAAATTAATTTTGCAAAGCTGTAATTGTAGACTTCCAAAACATTTGATACTTTAATCTGCCAGCAGTAGAAACTGAGTGGCCAATACATTGCTTTGTTAATTCAAATGTACCATGGCTTCATTTGTGCAATAAGATAGCTCCCTAAAATTCCTACTCTGGAATACATACATTTTGGATATTTTAGTCCAAGCTATTCTACCTCTTAGAGAAACATGAACTGATTTTAAAATTTCTTGCTACATAGCTGATAACCAAGAGATGCTATGGGAGGTTATTCTCTTATTCTTACCAAAATTGACCGTAATCGAAACATAAGGAGTAGAATGCTTCCATAGTAGTGTCATCATTTCTAGTACTATCAGCATCAATGCTATTTATCTTAATGCTTTCTGAAACAGGGGTCTGAATGACCTGGAGTTGGATGCTTCATCCATGGAAAAGAGATTTGCCTTTAAGTTTCTCCAGAAAATTTTAAAATATGTTGATTCTGCTCAAGAGTTCATTGCGCATTTGGGTAAGCTGTAAATTATATTTTGAAAATAATTAAAATTGTTAATATTTAAATATTTGGATTGATATGTTTAAATTTGTAGCAACCACTATTATTATTGCATTTAAGAAACTTAAATTCTGTCTTGTAATTTGCAGACTGTATTCTTGGACGTCGATAACTAGGTGAACTGTTTCCACTGTTTTTTTGTATTTCAGCAAAACTAAGTTTGCATGGCTACATCAAAGAGCTATGGTGTTGTATTAGACAACTTCTTATTCATGTCTGCCTTGTTTGTATCCTTGCAGAGGCCATTGTCACTAGTGGAAAGACTGAAAAATCTCCACATGACCAAGAAATAAAATTCTTTGCCAAAGTGAGTGATCTGTTATTTCAAGTAATGTACATACACATGTACATTGTACAGAACATGGAAATTTGTAACCTTAGACTACTTTTCAGGTAATAGAAATGTATCTTTCCTATTTTTTTTCATGGTAAGTAATCAATTAATTGTTGTAAATGAATATTTCAAGATATCTTCAAAAGTATTTCAGTATATTTGCTGGATTCACATATGTTAAAATAGTTCAAGATATCTGCTTCTACATAAGAAGGAACATAGAAGTTAAAAGGCAACTTATTTATTGCATGAAGTTATAAACTCTTCATAAATATACAAATTACTTCTGGAAATTTTTGCTTTGGTATATCACTGAAGTGCATAGGATCATTTAATTAACAGGAAGAAGGATTCTCACGCATAGTGACATCATACACATTTGTGTATCTAAATAGAAAAATGTTGTCAGTAATCAGATCTTAAGTAAGAAACATTTAGAATCTTAAAAAACCCCACAACTCTCTCCCTTTATCTATGTAGTGGACTGTAAGTAGTGGAGAGGGTTAGTTCACTGTTGGATGTGAAAAGAGTAAGCCTGCAATATTAGATCCAAAATAGATGTATGTAACTGTTCATTACTGACATGACTTGTAAGTAAAATTATAATACTTAAGGTTTTAATTTATATGACTTTGTGTCTGAAATGAGAAAATAGCAGCTGTTACAGAACTTTTTATAAAATTCTTTGAACGTACTGTGACCTATAAGAGCATTGTTGCTACATTTACCGTTTTGCTCTGCAAAAAATACATTTTGTATCTGTATTTCTTAGGTTCTTTTACCATTAGTTGATCAGTACTTTACAAATCACTGCCTCTACTTCCTGTCTTCTCCAACAAAAACACTCAGTAGCAGTGGATATGCATCAAATAAGGAAAAGGAAATGGTAGCAAGGTAAGTAGAAAATTAAGATATACACAGGAGGGTTCTATGCAGATAAGATACAGGTCTTAGATTAAAGAAAAAGGGCAAAAATGTAGTTTTGTCAGATACAAAGTGAATAGTTCATTCTTGATAAGGATGGCAGACAGTGAATAGAATTCCTCACCTTAGTATTCATTAACATATAATTAAGTATGTATACTACTTACATATATTACTGTGTGTAGTTGGGGATGATAATATCAAAACCAATAAATGGTTCTGTGAGCAACAGAACTAGTAAAACTTAGTTTCTGATGGGTTTGTGTTTTCGTTGTTGATGGCAGTTTCTAGTTGAAGCTTATTCCACTGCTGGGTCTCACATTTAACTTTTTGGATATCAAAAAATGTGAAAATACCATGATGTTGTTTTCTAGGGTTAGTTATGGATTCTTCTTTGTCTACAAATTTACTTCTGCTTTGAACAAAAATTGCTGGAATTTAATAATTTTTAGATGTCATATACTGTTTCAGATTTAGTTGGAATCAGCTATTTGACTCAAAATTATTCCAGAAAACTCGATGAAAAAAAAAGACAGTTGCCTTTTAATTTATAATGTATTGCCTTTAAAAAATATGGTTTTCATTTTTCTGTAATTATAATTTTAAAATTAATACTAATATTTTTTAAAAAAATATGACTGTCATCTGATATTTTGGCTCCCAGTTCTTCCTCCCCCTTAAAGGTGTGCTGCCAGTTAAATTTCTTGGGGAAATTTTGCATCATAATCTTTCAAACTGTATTTTACTCTGGTATTTTCTTACTTTAGCTGTCAGTTTTTCAAATTTCTTTTGCTTCCCTTCACTATGTTCACAAGAGTTGACTACTTTTTCCAACAGAAGAGTAGATGTAAAGTCTGAAAATAAGGTTACTTACTCGTCGCATAAGATCAGACCTAGCACTGAACTTCCTAGATTCTATTTTTCAGTTTGCTTTGCAACGTATTTTTGCCTTTGTCTAAATTATTATTACCCTTTTGTTTCCATCTTTTAGGTGAGTGGTAGTCCTTACATAGCATTTGCCCGTAAGAGTGAATGTTAAGTCCCCAGATTGTGCTTTACTGAGCTTTTGGTTTTATTGTATACAAATGTGCAAGATAGTCCTCCAGTAGCCAAGGAAATGAGCTTTTAAATCATATGAAGATTTGTAAGATTTATTTTCTGCAGAATGCAAAGTAAAACACTAAAATGTTACTCATTTTTTCTTGTTCCTACAAAAAAATAAACCCTATTCAGAAAACAGTATGCAATTTTGGAAACCACTGTAGTCAAAAGCAAGTTTCACATTTCAGGTCATCTCTGAAGTAGTGAAGCTTAGAAAATGACAAAATTCAGAAGCTTAGAAAAGTTTTTCTGCTTAATGCAGTTATATGACTGTTATCATGACTGTTGAATCATGTATGATTCAAGATGTACTTTCCAGGAACTATTTTGTGTTTTCATATTCCTACTACTCTTTACCCCATATTCTAAATACATCTTTAATCTTTCTCTTGTCTTCTCTTGACCTTTCTGTTCTTTTGTACTTTAGCCTGTTCTGCAAACTTGCTGCTCTTGTTAGACATAGGATCTCAATTTTTGGTAAGTTGTTAAGAAATATCTTGATGAAGTTAAAAATATAAAGAATGTATGGCCATTGCTTCAGTCTTACCTGAAGCTTTTCACAAGCTTGTAGGCAAAATTCTGTAAAATGATCCATAAACTTTCAGTGCAGTTAGTGCATGCATTGAATGCGGCTCTGAAGCTAACAGTTAATTGAATATGTGAAGTGTTGGAGCAGGAAAAAATAGCACCTTCTGGGATTTTCAGACTTCTTAAAAAATATCTCATGCCTTCGCACTTAGTTTTAGGTTTTCAAAAGTCATCTTATACTAATGGTTTTGATTTCATAGAATCATAGAACAATTCAGG
>NW_009717675.1:0-7299 GCF_000703405.1 Apaloderma vittatum
TCAGCCCATCGATCCAGCCTGTCCAGACCCCACCGGGGTGGGGGTTTCCTTATCCCACCCTTGTTGGTACCTGGGGGTTTTTGAAAATACACCTCTGCAACCCCACAGAACCAAACAGGAGGGAAACAGCGGGTAAAAGTCAGCCTGGAAGTGGAATTTGGCCTAAAGCTAGATAAGAAGGTGGGTTTAGGTTAAAACGTGGGAGGCGGGGTGCGATCGCAGTAACTGCGGTGTCGTGCCAGCGTTGCCTCAAAGCTGGGTTTGTTCCCCAGGGGGCGATAAATGAACCAGCCTCACACAGAGAGACAGATACTGCCGTTTATTATGAAGTTGCGCAAGTTTGGGTACCGGGATCAAACCAGCACACGTGGGTACTTTCTGTGGTGAATTTCATACACGCTCTTATCACCTGACAGATTTCCAAAGACATCCGGCTAGATTTGATCGCAGTGATTGGCATATTGTTACAGAATCGTTAGCACAACTACACATCTCGTGAGTAAGGGCCTCTGCTTGGGCCAGGGTCTCCTGCCCAGTAGGTGAGATTTTTAGTATTATAAGAAGGATAGATCACCTAAGGATAGAGCTAATCATCTCTTTAGCTGACAATTCAGAAATACATGCAAACATAAGTGCAGATACATACGGTTTACGTATTTTGTAGAATCTTGGTGGCTAACTCTTGATTAGAAGTTCCTTTACTGATCCTCCTTCATAGTTTCAAGGATAATCAACTTCTCGATGTCGTGTTCATATTTGTCTTTCTGCAGTACATCCAATCAGTTCACGCAGTTTCAGTGCTAATTCAATATAGCATTTAACTTCTTTGGGACCAGATAACACCGGGGGTGGGTGGAGAGGGATTGCCTGGTGTCTGGGGAAAAGGGAGATGGCACAGTTCTCCTTGGAAGAAATAGTGGAGAAGGGTGCGCTGGGCGTGCCTCCGAGGACGGGGGTAACTGGTTCCTACGGTCCCCAATTGATACGAGTTGGGCCTTGCTCGAAAGAAACAGCAAGAAAACACATCAAGGGGAGGACATTATGTATTTGCCTTCCGCTGGGTCACATACGAGTTGCTTTGGTTTTAAGCAACGACACCTTACAATAAAGGTAAGTCTTGGCAGTGCTGCTGCAACCATTTCCTCCAGACAAGCAGTGTAAGTAATGACTTCCATTAACGTAACAGCTGCCAGACAGTAAATAATTTTTTCCAGTGACACCTGCCAGAAAGCTTTACACACATTTAATTGAGCATCATGATGAGAGATGATCAGAAGCTTGATTTCCTTCACCAAAGTAACGGAGAAAACTAGCAAACAAGCTTTCTTTAGGAATTCAGTTGTTGAAAACAAAGTTGATCTTTCCATATAAAATCACTCATCTCATCCACAAACTACTCCCATAAAACCACTGTGGTGTCATTACAACCACTGGAATTTCAGCACGAAGCCCAGGAAACAGATTTAAAAACTAACCTCAGTGAATATTAATTAAAAGGTCAGGAAAGGAGCGCGGGACACGCTGTTTATTTCTTGCTTCGAGTAGCCTCGAGCTGCACAGATACACTTACTCCCAAGGCCATTTGGCTGGATGCTGCTGGAAGACCTGACGTTCAGTGTTCAAACCCCACGTGTGAGGCTTTTCCTGAGCCACCCAGGAAGGTCACTGACACCTGAACAGCTGTGGAAGGTAAAGAAACAAGAGGATGTGTGCGGAGATACTGTTGTACTGTGGGATTGGGGAACACTGGTTTCCTACTGCAGAATGGAAAACAGCAGTTTGATCCGTTTGAGGTAGGTCTTTACTTCAGAAGGCACCCAGATAGAGCGACCATCGCTGCCTCATCTGATATGCCCAGAGCCTCCCTGGCGAGACAAAGCCCTGCAGAATTACAGGTGCTTTGGTGCCAAGCCTGCTCACGCTGGTCGTGAAGGAGATCTGGCTCCCCACAAGACCCACGACAAGCCACCACGCTCACTTCTAACACAGGAATTGGTTCTTCAAGACACATAAATATGCACCAAGAACTCTACACAGGGTTTTGCCAAGCCACTCTGCATCAAATAATAAAAAAGATGTGTCAGCCATGTATTTGCATTTGCAATTAATACTGGTTCTGCCTCAAGGAATACAACGTTTCAGTACCGCTAGTGCTTGCATACCATCCAGCTGCAATTATCTTGTCAGGAAACGTGTAAGGCAGCTGTAATCTTGCACAACAAAGATTTGTTTATTGAGGGATGTCTTGTATTGTAGATTGCCTTTTTAAGACAACACAAAAGGAAAATTCTGTAGAAAAGGGTCTAGGCAATTCTCATTTCATTCACTTATTTGGGATCTCAAATCAAACAACAACTAAGTATCTTCTCAGAATTTTCTCCAATTAAACTTTGTAAGCAAAGTAAGGAAGACGTGGTGGAGATCTGGAGATGGCCTGCAGCTTTTAATGTATTTTCCTTTTAGCCTGGACTCATCGAGTTTAATCCTGATTGGAATCCCAAGAGAAAATGTCAGTGTCTGTTCACTTCATCTTAAATCCTTCTCAAGTATTTGTCCTTACCAGAAAACAGTCATATAATCAGTCATAATTCAGCATGTTACAGTCTGTTCATAAGGAAGATTTAGCTGAAAACAGAAGACTCGGGCAGGTCATGGCAACAGCGCTTTGGCAGAGAGCTGCGAAGGAAGATTAGAGAGCAATTTCTCAGTATGATCATGGTAGAAATGCACGGGTGAACCACGTTCTTCTACTTTAAAAATCATAGGCCTGGAAAAAATAGTCATTCCTGCCATAGATATCAGGGAAGAATCTACTACTGTTGAACTCAGTAATAAAAATCCCACTGACTTCAATCAAGACTGAGTTTTGAGGAAGAAAATCTGAATGTTAATTTAGAATGTTTATTTATTTAGACTATTTATTTATTATTTATTTAGAAGAGACTCTCCAAGTATCTCTACCGTAGCCTAGGAGAAGTCACCTTGCTGCACACCTAAATACAAGCCAGAAGCAGCAGAAGCCCACGATCTCCCCACCCGCCTGTCTCACTGAAGTGCTGACAGACATCAGGGTGGAGGACGTCGGCTCGCTGCTCAGTCTTTGATCAGCAGGATGAAGAGATCCCTGAACTTGGGAGCGCACCCACGTCCTTTCCGAACCGACAAATATCCTCTCCTGTTGCGCTAATGAACTCATCTTTAGAATCCCTGTTGAGGCCCTACCATTACGTATGTGGCCACATAAACATGTTATAAATTCCTTCGCACATCAAAGTAAGTCGCAAGAGGAACAGGAATTGCATTAAAAGCTCAATTTCAAAGCGCAGACACAGCCGGGCATCTCACCGCATCTCATTATGGAATCCACTCGTGGCCTCAATCCCTCCAACATTTACTGTCAGATGGCAACAGTTTTCTTTTAATAGGCTAAATACTGAATACTCAACCTGTCCTTTTAATAACCGGGTTGTTTTTTCTCTTGCTGCGTAGAGATGCTGTTAATGCCTGTCCGGACAGTTTGGAGCCTGTGGAATAATACCAGCGTGAGGTCGGCAAAAGGACCAATAACTGTTTTTCTCAAGAGCTATTTTATAATGACTTTCAGGATTCAGCCATTCAATAACAAAGTACAGGGGGGATTTTCCAAAACATGTAGCAGCGATGGCTCCAAAAATGTCACTGGCAGTCCTTACCTCTTCAAAGGATCGCTTTAAATTCTGAATCAAATATAAACCAGTGCAGCAATACCAGCCTGAATAAACGGAAGGTGAAACCATAGCGGTAGCATTTTAAGATTACACGTGGTACCGAATGACAACACCTAAAAGAGTCTCCCTTGTAAATTCTTTTACTGTTGATTGTTTTAGCAGAAACCCCATCGCTGCTGGATATGGTGGGAAGGTTGCGTCAAGGCAGAGTCAGGGCAGCCACTCACTGGGACAAGAGAGGCATTGGGTCCTCTGCTCGGTGCAACATAATTACTGTTTCTGCCCAGAAGGAGGGAAGATGTATGGAACTTGTGCTTCATTTAAAAAAAAAACAAAAAAAAAAACCCCAGCTGTTCAGGGCTCGGTGCCTTGTCAACAGTCAGAAGACAGAGCCCAGTTACCACAATGCCGTGTGTCCCCAAGCAGCCCCTTCAGTCCCAGCAGGTCTGCAGTAAGCTTGAAAATTTTGCGGGGGGAGAATAAAGAGTCAGTACGGGACACGGGAGTCTTTGGTCTTCCAGTTCTCCCACAGACATCTCATGTGGCCTTCAGCACGGCACCGTCAGGTCCAACATGTATTTACACGCTTAAATCATGCCAAGTAGGGTTTCGAAAGCCTTCATCTACATCTAAATTCCCCTACAAATCTCGTTTTTGATCTCAAGCTATATCTGTATTATCAAACCAGCTCAAGGCTCTACCAGCACTAGGAATCCACCACCCTGGTTGTTCTTAAGATCTAAGCCCAGCCCCATGCTGGCTCTAGATCAGGACCAGCTTCCCCGTCTGTAACCTCGGGCATGGGGAGCAGGGTGGGGTGGTTGGCTCACACTCCACGTCTGACTCTCCAGGCCACACAGATGAGGTCGCAGAGCCAGTAGCTCCAGGATCTTAGGGCTAAACTGCAGCGAGGAGAGCAACAGCAGCAGCATCAGCCTAGGGAATAAAGATGTAGAGGAGAAAAGCTCTGCTTCACCTCACAGGCAGGGCAAGCGGGCTTACGTTAGACTGTACTTACAGACCTTGGAACAGGGCCATCTCAGGAAAAAAAAAAAAGAGCTATTGAGTGGATGCATCCCATTTCCAATTCTTCCAGTAATACGGCTATACAATTTGTTTTGCAATTCTGAACCAAACAATTGCACATTCACAGTTGGAGGTAGGGTATAAATATTGTCTGCAGCTGATCCCTTGATCCAGTCGTCCTAGCTGAATTAATCACATTCACAGATCAATCCAGGATTTGTTGCTGTCAGAGCAGATGGCCAGGCAGACTGCATTTGTGAGCAAGGCGGGCGTGTTCTCCTTCCAGTTATCCAGCAGCGTTTTCCAACGGCGGATATTTAAAATTAGACATTATTTTGAAGAAACGCTAAATCTCTCTCATTCCTTATTCAGCTCAGTAATGGCGCTGCCCTCTAACTTTCTGCTCTACTGTTGTCTAAGGCCTTAGTGAAAGTGTAGGACAGCTGGCGTACCTTTCCCTTCCAACTGAATATTTTCTGCCCCATTTTCTTCTGCTGTCTTCCTGTTTTCAGCAGAAGAGGGGTGACAACAACAGATGCTGTTTGCCATGGGGATTTCGAGGGTGCATTATATTAATTGTTGAGCTGAGTAACTGCAGAAAAGGGAAGAGAAGCTGCATTCATGCTCCTAGCTGCCTGCCGTGCCACGTAACAGCAGCAGGAGCGGTTAACAGTGCGCCTTTCAAAAAGCCTTCACAGGACTTCCCCATCGCAGCAGCAAATTTGCCATGAAAGCCAGGCATGCTGTTTTCCCAGCATTCACATCTGTTCTGCATTCAGAGTCTTTCTGGCTGGTAATTGCTCTCCTCTCCCCTCTGCCTCCCGCTGAGGAGCTGCTCAAGCTGTCAGGGGAGCTTCAGCCGAGCTCCGTCACGTTCCGTACGAGATGTCTCACTCATCACCAAAAGGTGAACGAGGTTAACTGAGAACATGTCTGCAGTCCCTGAAGGAATGAAACGCGACAAAACAGTCCAGAGGAGACAATCCCCCTGCGGTGTGACAAAACAGACCATGCTAATTGACTACATCTATGCAAATGTATTAAAACAGTCTCCATCACTTTACAGGCACAGTTAGAGAAGACACGGAGCCTAGTAAGACCCAGGCGAGGCTGAAGACACTGCGCACACCCCCCCCGCAGCAGCCAGCCTGTTCTCCCTGCAAAATCATGTAATCTTAGGAATACCAGACATAGAAGAAAGCCTACCAGAACTGGAAGGGGAACAGTTTGCACTCACCTGAATGCAGTTTTACGTGCCAGTAGTGCCCTTACTGCTACCAGAGAATATTCACCGTTTAGTATTTCACCATTTTCCTGCACTGGTTTCCAAAAAAAAGAGTGTTAATAGAAAAATTGAGGTATGTAATTGCTCAGCCTTTTGCTCAACCTTTCCATACAGAGTTCTAGCAGATACAAATGCGTATTAATTGGAGAAATTAAATGCTAATGCCAGGGCTCCTTGTATTTCAGAACTGTTGTGTTCACTGAAACATGGCTAGAAATGAAGCTCCTGATGCCTTGAGTACAGCACAGATCAGGCCAGTCCACTCCTGTAATACAATAGCTTGGAGAGATGTTGCCAGCTCCACAAGATCGACTGTTGACCCCCAAAGATATATTCTGAGAATGACAACTACTCTTCCTTGCTAAGCTGCAGGAAGCTGTATGCCTGTGTATCTGGCAGTTCAAGGCTGCTTTTTGGGAACACCTGCACTTCCTCTCAGCCTCCTGAAAAATTCTCTCTTCCCCTGCAGTTACAACTGAAGCTGTGTAACTAGACCAGCCTGGAGCCCAGCTCAGCGCACAGGACTGGTTCCCTGGGCTCCAAACCTCTCTGGAGGAGATGGGGAAGCAGAGGAATAAACCTCAACCACCCTTATACCCACAGAGTGTCTCAGGTCTCCATCCCACAGCCTCCCCACCATCCACTCAACATCCAGCCATTCTGCCTCCCAGTGGCACTGCATCCGCATCTCGCCTACTTGTGCTTGACTTCCCCACCCCAACACGGACCTGAACACAACATGGTGGGACCTTTGCCTGTGAGGAGCAGGTAAGGAGCTGGAGGGAGGTGGCTTGTACTCCAATCAGTTCCACAACCTGTTGGGGACACAGGGCAGTAGGTACAGACATACGCGCAAGACCCTTTGACTGGAGTCCCTTTCACTGCCTGGAGACTCCAGCACATACAGGAAGAGATTGCCTCAGCTCCTCTTCCAGCTCCTCCAAAACCAACTACATTTCTGCTCTTCTCTGCATCATAGAACTGTCAGGGTTGGAAGGGACCTTAAAGATCATCCAGTTCCAACTCCTTGTGCCATGGGCAGGGACATCCCCACTAGATCAGGCTGCCCAGAGCCCCATCCAGCCTGGCCTGAAACACTCCCAGGGATGGGGCTGCCACCCCCTCTCTGGGCAACCTGTGCCAGGGTCTCACCACCCTCATGGGGAAGAACTTCTTCCTCACGTCCCATCTGAACCGACCCATCTCTGGCTTTAACCCATTCCCTCTAGTCCTGTCACTACCCGACATCCTAACAAGCCCCTCCCCAGCTTTCTTCTAGCC
>NW_009717675.1:7424-22505 GCF_000703405.1 Apaloderma vittatum
TCTGGACACGCTCCACCACGTCCAGATCTCTCTTGTGCTGTGGCTCCAGAACTGGACGCAGCGCTCCAGGTGAGGTCTCACCAGAGTGGAGCAGAGGGGGAAAATCGCCTCCCTGGACCTGCTGCCCACACACCTCGTGATGCACCTCTTGACCATCCCCAAAGACTCTGCAGAGTCAAGAGAGCTCCTTAGCAAATTCCTCCCAGCCCTGGGCAAGCCATCGAGCCACACACCTGCAAAAGAAAGCCCCAGGTGGGTGTGACACTCAGGCTACAGGTATAAAGGCTGGATTCAGTCTTGAAGGCCTCTTCCAACCAAAACTGTTCTGTGATTCTACATTGCAGATTTGTACTTCTGCACAGGGATTTTTCATTTTTCCTCTTCCCTAGCTTTGACTTTGATGACTCCTCAACTGTCCTTTTCACATAACTATTATAAGTCAATGACCCTTCCTGAAGGAAAGCAGCTGCCCTTCACTACATATTGCCAGATCTCCTTGCAATTCTCTTCAGTCAGCTTTTGTTTTTACTGTCTCAATGATCAAGCAGCACCAGTAAACTTATTACCTCACTTACTAGTTAAGCATGTTCAATGAACCACAGAAAATGCCACAGGACTCCACAGGTGAGCCACCCCACCTCAGATGTAAGAGCTATTCATCCCTTTTTCCCTACTTCCTTCCCTTTAATCAGCTGTTCTTGAGAACGATTCTTTTCCCACAGCAGCTTAGCTGTTTGGGTTTCTTTGAGCTTTTAGCCATAGATTTTATTTCAACATGCTTAAGCAATGAAGATGCCATTCAAGAGCCAGATGTGCAGAAGCAGCTGTGCATTTTCTCCTTTGCAAAGCTCTCACCTGCAAGAGAAGGGGGTTACTTCTACCTCATCTGTGATCCCTTAATGCTGTTCTTCAGTATCAGCAGAAACAATGAACATCAGCTGCCAAAGCTGAATTTCTTGGATTATCTTTTGTAGTTCTTTCAGCAATATAGTAGGAAAAAAAAATAAGCTCCAAAGATCAGGAAAGGAAAAAATAGCAAGAATGAGGAAAAGGAGGGCTTCAATCATATCATTGTAGTGGCCTCTTGGGCAGCAAAGAGAGAAATCAATGACCAAGAGAAGGAGAAGGTAAAACTTAGTTGCTTTGAGTCCCTCAAGCTTTGGGGTCTCCTTAAAAACTGCTCGAACATTGCTCAGTTGGCACCTGCTCCCTACACTGTCGTATCATTGCTCGAGGTTACGCTGGGAGCCTTGACTTTGTGGGAGGTGTGCAACACAGAAGCCTAAAGTGGCATTTCAGAAGGAAACCGAGCCCCCGCGCCGTCTCACAGCTCACAAGTGCACACACACCGAGTTTTGGGATGCAAAGGTGCAAAGCAGTGGAGGAGGGCGGCAGTCACCTCGCAGTACTCCGTCAGCTGCTGCCCTCTCCTCTCACTTGCTGGCACCCTTCACAGCAGATGGAAGGAAGGATTATTTTAGGTAGAAGAGCAAGTGCACATTCAAAACTGAAAATACAAATCCAAAGCAGACTCCAGGAAGCTGAGAAAAGCAGAAAGGTCACACCTACTATTAACAGTTTGTCCCCCGTGAGACACCCAGGCTGGATGTGCTATTTTGCAATTAAAACAGGGCAACAGAACCTCTTAATTAAATGTTTTATTTAAACCAATACAAGCACCATGCTTAGCAAAAAAAATTTGGTTTAAAGTAAACATGCAATGTGAACAAGCAGAGACTAAACAGCATATGGAAGTTGTACTGGTTACGGATAATTTTGTGGAATTGCCAAAAATTCTCAAAACTGGCTGTGAACCTCTCGCACCTTTCACCACCCGCAGCACTGGTGCCAATCCTGCCGTGTCACAGCACGCATCGCGTCGAGCCTGGATCATGTAAAAGCAAGAGTTTCACTGCGCCCCTTCTTGTGTCCCACCACTCCTCCACTTCACAGTGACTAGATGTTTGTATCAAAAAAAATATGTTGCATTTTTTTTCTGAACACACTGAGGTGAGGGACTGAACTCCCTTGCTTTTGCATGTTTGATTCAGAACCCTGTTACCAGTCTAACGTGGTTTCTGGCCTAGCTGTTTTACAGTTAAAGATACAAAAATGGAATCTTGGTACAAATGCATAAGATGCTCCTTTGGAGAAGTGAAAAGGTGTCGACACCCGCATTATTGCCTGCTTTGACAGATCAAAACAGCATTTGTGATACCAGGAACACATTTAAACCATCAAATACCAGCATTTTTTTTTCCTTTTGGTTAAAAATATTTAAACAATTCAAATCCATTCTATGGGCTGACATGCAAACTCATGCTTTAATTCAGCTTACCATCAATGACTAGGATTACAAGAGCTGTATCCCAGCCATCTATTCAATATTTAAAGCAAACCAGATTAATTGTGGCAGAAGTCTCCCTCTGAGAGATCTTTAACTCCAGGCCAAGGATTTTATGGCCAACTAACTCACTCCTGAAAAATAGGAGCTCGCAATGGAAAATGCTGACTCTCAGACCTTTAGCTACAAAGGCTCCCATAGGTGGCATCAGTTAATTTATGTTGTCCTTTAGTCTGAACCCTCTTTAGAGATCTGAAAATTCAAGACAATCGTACAATTACAGATGGGCAACTTGTTAGTTAAGCACAGTCAGAACACACTGGCCTTCCGAACATGGAAACATTTGCCTCCCACTGATGTTAAGGGGGAAACAGTGCAGAAAATACAGTTCTAAAGATAAGGCAGGGAAAGTACATTATGAAAACAAGTATTTTCTGTGCAGGAAAGATTTTGACATAATTAACACCTTCGTTTAATCAAGTAGTAGCACTACCTGCATCTCAGGAGCCTAGGACAACAAGCAGCAGACCGTTGTGTCAAAACACTGTATTCAAGACAAGAAAACCACAAACAAGCCTAGAAGAGCAAACATCCTCTGCACACTCATCCTCCAAGTACCTACAGCTGCTTCCTCACTTCCACGGCTCAGAGAGGGGAAGGAGATGCAGCTGCCTCACTCTTCAAACCAGCAAGGCTGCTTGAAGAATAATACTGGTGGGCTGAGCAGCATCAACATCACCTTTCACAAGACAAGTACACTTTAACCGTCGGCAGGATTTGTTTGCTTTCTACGAGACTTGAGGGGCAGCACCCAAGGCTGAAACTCCTTAACTGGAGGCAAAATGAGCATCTGAAATAAAAAGAAAAGAACTCAAGACTGCAGATACAGCCCTAATTGGCAGTATTTTCTTGGCAGGAGGTGGAGTGATCCAGAGATGAAGAATCAAATTCAATCACTGGACTGCAGCAGTTCCTCCTGAGAGAGCCAGGCCCCTTTTACAGTGATTTCTGAAGATCTGCACAGGCAGGAGGTTGGGTGCTGGCAGCCCACCAGTGTACAAAGTACAATAACAAAGATTATGAATCCAGTTTTCCCCTTGGCAAATCAAGCCGTTACAAGTGGCAGCTCCCCTCTCACCCAGGCTGTACTTTGACATGCCTTACCTTCAGCACAATGCCAACAAAGCAAGATCCTCGCCGTTTCAAGACGCATGCTTAGAATGACGCTATTCTTTAAGCCAAAGTCTTATTTATATGGCGTTTGTCACAAAAGACATTGATTTTATTGATCTGTAGTACAGAATGATCACGCAACAGTTTCATAGTCAACATGTTTTTTAATCCAGGGAAATGAAATTGGTTTTCCGGTTCGCTACGTTAACACAGGAATTTAATTTCAATTACAAGCATTTCTTTCCCGCATCGAAAGATCAATTTAATTGGATCATTCTAAAACGTGTTTTGAAAAGCTTCTCTCAAGTCAGATTTGTGTACAAATAAATGAGCAGTAACATCAAACGAAGAAGAGATTTACCAACACTGAGGGCCTCTGCAAAGGAATTCCTTGTGATCTTAGAGGAATTAGTGTTTCAACACTAACATAACGTACGTTTACAAACAGAAAAGAAACTTTCTCCTAGCAAAGGCTTCACAGCATGAAATACTGGCCTCCAAATTTAACACTGCATTCCTTCTCGCCGAACAGATTTGATAGGGCAGCTGTATTTTAAAGTACATTATCAACAGGAAGCTGCTCTTACGCAGATACTTATTCAGCAGCACAACAAACACTCACGACCAAGAGAGTGAGACACCGTCACATGAGCACTCCTTTTGCCACTGCACGGGCTGAACACGGCCCGTATCAGACAACTACTCTACTCAATATAAAACAGACCTGTAAAAAGACTGGTCATTTATAAAAGTTAAATACTATTTTCACATTAGAATATTTGCTGTTTCCAAGAGATGAACCGTAATGAAAATCAAATTATCACTTCTGCAAAAGCTTTATCTGGAATGTAATTTTGACCAATAAGCAGTTAAGAAAGTTAGAGATTGTAATTAAAGTACTCAAAAGCTATGTGTGGCCAACTTTTATAACAAAAGATACATAAATCATTCGTTACCATGAAAAGCATTAACCTCCTGACTCCTACAAACGGAGTAGATGACTGGAAATTCAGAGAAAATGAGGTTAGCTTTTTGTTTTCTTTAAACAGATGTCAGCTGCAACTCTAGGCACTAGGAAAAAATGTTACTTGGATCCTTTAACAAAGTTTTTACCAAATTTGTAATAAGTGGCAGTGTAAAATTCTCAAGTCATTTTTAAAGCTAACAAATTAAAGGCACACAGTATTAACAGGTGTTCATATACCAGGAAATGAGCAAAGAGGTAAACTTTTTTTAACAGTGTAGTAAGTTACATCTGCAAGACATCTGGTACGAGAGTAGCCAGAGTTGTAATTGAGCCCTTAGTTATCACCTAGTTCCTATAAGACTATGTTACCATGAGAACTGGACAGACAAAGCTTGGCCCTGAAATTTAGTAAGATTGACTCAGTCAACTGAGGAATTACTGGAATGACAAAAATCAGCTCCAAGAATTGGAGAAAGTTCACACAGACTCGATGGAAAGATAAACGGGTTTGCTGTACAAGGATTTTGTCTTTTTAACACTAAATAACTTCCAGGGAGTAGTTTCCAAAATTGAGAAGACATTAAGTCAAAAAGTCTGAAGAGTAAGAGACGGGATACAATCTCTGCATATAAATGGCTAGCATGTCATAAGGATGCATTTGTAGCTCAGAAAAGGTTAGCGTCAGCTTCCAAATTATGCTTATAGATGGTTATAAATCCAGAACTGAACTATTTTAGTTATAGAAGTATTAGTCACAAGAGTGCAAAAGGAGTCCCTGCAGAGGAGTATTCCCTTTTAACAGGTACAAATAAGGAAACACCTGCAAAGATTTGTTACTTCAAGGAGACAGACCTGCTATTCTTTGCACAAACTCTGCACAAGAGAGATACTGCAGGAGACAGCTGTAAATACAGTGCATTTTTTAGATGTAAGTATTCATGTCGGGTTCCAGTATTATCAGGATGGTACATAAATACTTATTACAGAGGTTTTCTTAATGGAAGAAGCCCAGTTTCTCACGCAGCCATTCTTCAGTTAGATCTTCTGTATTTCTGATTTCAAATACCTAAACAAAATTGCATAAATTCTTGAGGTGATGGAACTTGAAAAGGATAAGCAAACAACACCTTTCCACACAAGTTGCTCAAGCCATAACACACCCATAACCAAGTCAGACTTTTCACGTGCTTTCTTAATATTCTAAAGTAACATTGGTGGGAAATACACAAGACTTAAGTGGCAAGGAATATTACTAACTAGCTCAAGAATCCCATAATTCCTATTTCTAGATTTCATTCTTTTCCTTTAAGAATATGGAGAACAGCACATGTAGGACATTTTAACATTACTCTGGAATAGCAGCATCGCCTATGTGTTATCTCAACAAGAAGATTGTCTGTTTGAAGAACACAAGTGAATTTAACCTCTGGTCTGAATTAAGCCCAAAGTTCAAGAATTTTGCTCAGCCCAAGACACAGTTATTCCTTCTCTCAGCTGAAATAAATCCACAGTACCCAGTAACATACTGTTTAATCTGTAAGAAACAAGTCCAGGATAACTCAAAACAGCAAACTTGAAAAAAAACAAACACCAAAAAACCCAAAACTAAAACCCCAAACCCACCAACACAAGTTTTGCAGAAGTCTTAAACAAGCCTTTAACATAGTCTTAAAGCAGAAAACAAGACCAAATACACCAATATTGTCTTTATATTTCACATGGGTAAATAACTTCTTGGGTTTGGGGGTTTTTTTTAATACCCTTCGAGAGAGGCTCAGATAATTCTGTATCGCTAACTGGAGACTTTGAGATGCCCACTAGTGGATCATCTTCAGAACAGTCAAGTAAGAAAATTTTACAAATCCATAGGCCTTCAAAAGTGCTCTTTCAGGCAATGAAAACAAGAAAAATGTTTTAACTGGAGATTGCTGTTACTCTTCTGAAGAGACCTAAAATAAAGCTATGTCAGCACTAAATCTGCCTTTCCAACCGTATGGAGTTCAGAGCTGCAAGAAGCAGCTCGGGCCCACAGAACCAATAGGATTTTGTAGGACTCACAAAACAAGCTTCTCAGTGAAGCAGCTGTTTGGAAGGAACTTCTTAATTAGTCCTGTTCTCAGCCATTTCACCATTTTAATCTTCTTGAGGAACCAATTCAAGTTTTTTATCTTTTCTTCCTCAATTCCAATCTCTGCTGGAGTGGGCTTTGGACACTGCTTCTTATATTTAGACAGTGATCCACTACTACCGACTAATACTGATTTATTTATTTTTTTTAAAGTAAAAGATAGGGGAAACCCACAAAAAATAGTTAGATCAAGTTAACAGAAGCCAAGCTAATACCCAAGCCACTGAAAAAAACAGGGCTGAGTCATGCATAGAAATCACACCAGGAGGAAGTCGCAGCATGAGCTAAAATGAAACACAGCTCTGAGTGGCAAGAATAAAGCACATCTGAAGAGTAAGTAAGCAACCTGAACTGGAGACAGGCTAACTTCTCCAGCTTCAGAACAAAGATGATGATGGACCTCTACATCCACACCCAGGCTTCCACTCTAAAGCCTTTCAGACAGAATTTCTCCCACTTAACACATGGCAGTAACTGAAGTGCAGCCAGTCCCCGGGCTTTCACCTTCTTCTCATCTGCTCTTCCTTCTCACTCATTGGAAACTGCCTTCCTCCTCAGGGAATGCTTTTCTGACACAGATGCTAGAGCTCTCGGCCTAAGATGCAGTTCTAATAGCCCTACAGAAAAGATTTCTCGGTGTGGTACTGACTGCTTCCACCATCTGATCTTCTGCTTCCGTCTTGTTTACTCCTGTCAACTTCACATCTAATATAAGAAAAGACCTCTCTGTTTTAAAAGTGGAAATTCGCAGTTCTCTTACTGGCCCAACATACATTTTTACCAGGATGTTAAAGTATTCAGGATAAGGAAGACCAAAAGGGAATTGTGCTGTTGGGCAAAGGTGAAGACATTTCACATTGTATGAAAAACCTGAAGTGACCACCGAGTCTGTTTAGCTTTACTGGTTGAAATTAAAACTTTAGCAAGTCTAGGTGCCAATTAAGCCAAGATTTCAAAGACCTGCAAAATGACCACTGGGGGCTTTAATACATATATCCCTAGGCCTAATGAAAGCAGTCAGTTCTTCCAGTCTCAGTACTGGAGAAAACAAACACAGGAAGATTTAGAATTGCTCAGCACTTGTCACACATGTTACTTATTCTATATACACACAACCCCATAAACCACACAGCAAAACTAGTCTGCACCACACCATACTAAGACTTCACTTTATTCTTTCCATCAAGAAATTCATTCCTCAGCGTAAAGATGTCCACCCTACCAGTGGATATTTTTTCTGTTTTTTTCTATTTTTCTATTATTCTAGAACTTCATAAATACACACATATACACTCCTCTTTTCCGTATTCCTAAACCAGAATCTGTTCACTGTAATTACAAAGTCTCATAACACCCTTCTTGCGATAGGTTCAAGCAAGACACAAAACAGCTTCTATAACCTGCATTTAAGGGGGAGACAGTTATTTCAACTAGTCGATTATACCTTAGTGAGTTCAGCTGTCTGTACGAGCTTATTCTTGCTTCCAGCATACATCATCTGCTGTTCAGGCTTACATCCTGTAGTTGTGTGGGAAAAAAAAGAGGTTTCATTTAGTTGACTGCAACACTTCAAAATAAGATTTTTTTTAAAATTTTTTTAAAGAATCCAAACTGAAAGCTGATGTTTCCATTCAGACAAATAACCTATTTCTTTATATACACTATCATCCTTGCTCTTACTTTCATATCTAGTACTTCAAAAGCATTTCCAGAGGTAACAGTCGTGCAGGTTGAATTGGGGTCTCGACAAGCACTCCTGCTTAGAGCTAACAGCAAATAGCGCAGCAGTCAAACCTGAATCGCAACAGCCAAGGAAGCAGTACCTCCTGCCACTACTGTAGTGTGCTGATCACACTACATTCAATTCTTTGCCCTCTTGCTATTTTTGAAAGATGCCCATGGTTTTCCTAGTTACACAGATTTTACAGCATATGCCTTTGAGCTGGAGACAAACTGAGAACAAACCAAGTCAGTCTGAATTTGTTGTTCTTTCTCCTAATCTCTCCCCAAATATCCCAGCTGAACTGGTAGCTCAGAATTACTCTCCCCTACACCCCTGAACACAGAGTAACTTAGTCACAGTTGAATTAAACTGCTATGTAGAACCCCAACTGATGGTTCACTGTTTCTGACTCCTGTATCAGCCTAACCCCTAACTTACATTTGCAGATTTTTTTAAAATAGAAAACCTCAAGAAGAAAATACTTTTTTTTTAAAAAAAAAAAATCTGCCACCCATAAATGACATTGCCTAAGCTCTTCTTTCCTATGAAGTACTACATGCCTACCGGCTTTGCTATTTCAAGGTCTCCCTGAAAGTTTCTTACTGCTGTTCTAACTCCCCAAATACCTATCCTTCAGAAGAGAAGTGACACCCAGAACATTCTTGCAAAGATTCTTTCTGTAGTTACCTGAGAATATGCTCACTGTTGGCTAAACTCTACCTATCTACTTGTTCTAGTTCTAAGTAACAAAGAGTGAAACAATGCAATCAGTTTATCTTCTTGTAGAGGTTAACAAGGATAATCCAGTAATACCAGCAAGCTACCCTGTTACAATTCACAACGTGAATGGAAACCACAGGTGCAATTCAGCTCTGCAAGCCCAAATCAAGTCACAGGTTATTTGGCTTCTATTAACATTACACAGCTCCCTGTGCAGATACGTTTATGTTGAGAGTTGCTGTGACACAAACATAGGAAGCTACTGCTCTCTATAAACTAGGGACAACCTAAGATTACAGTCTCTTTCCCCTTGAGCACAGTCTGTTCACCCAGCACTTTCACCTGCCCAGATCTGGGTTATCTTCTCCTCTTCACTCATACTTGTGACACCCCTTTAGACCTTGAGCACTGTTTGGAGGCATCCTCTGTTACTGCTCATTGCATACAGGCCCCCTGGGAAACCCCTCCCTCAAACCCCATCCAAACCCTTTTAAAGAGTCCTGCTCCTTCCACAGGTAGATGTGGGTTTCCAGGCCCTTCTGAGGAGAGGAACTGCTCACCCAGTCACTAACATCTAAAGAGCAAGATGGACAGAGACGAACAGAAGCCCTCAGGAACAGAGCTGATATCTTCCAGCCATCTCCTCACTCATTTCCCGAGCCTTGTCAGGTCATATTCTGAGGATTCACCAAGATTTGAGGAGAGGGTGACAGGAAACACATTAGATTAAATCTACATGAATAGATGCCAAGTGGTCCAGGCTCCTTTCCTGTACAGGAGGCTGAGCACAGCCCTGACACCACAGTGGGCAGGCACGCTGAGAAACACACATCTGACCAGCTATGCAGGAAACTAACACTCGTGTTCAGCCTCCAGAGACGGAAGAGGGTGTCTGCTATCATATATCTCAAGTGCCCCAGATGTGAACCCCAAAGGCAGTGAAAGCCTCCAACAGCTCAGGAGATCTGGGCAGATGGGAAGTGTTTGTGCTTCTCATGAGCTGATGGCGAGGCTGGAGCTAATACACCAGAAATTCCCCTCTGCCAAAGGTTTCCAAATAATGCCCCGGTTTTACAGCGCCTTGTTCCCAGTAGAGGCGTGAACAAATCTAGCCTTAAGCATGTGAACCACCATTGCAACATTAAGCACTCATTTTATCTTCCATTGCAAAGAACATTCCCATATTTTCAGCATATGGTAGCTACCGTTCACAATGTTCACTCACCAACTGGACTGGAGAAGATAAAGCACAATGGATAAGAAACTCTTCCATCATCATGCTGATACTTGTAACTATACACAATAAATGTTTTTTCTGAGGTTAAAGAAACTAATAAATCAATTATTCTTATTAGGATATAATCCTCAGTTATCAGAGCTTGATGGAGGCACAAATAAGTCTTGCATTCTAGAAAATGCTTTGAATTTGGTAAGTAGTCTTGCTGTTCTCCTGTTTTCACTTCCATATTTGACTTTCAGAACTGACCCTGCCTGTCTTTACCAACCTCTACCATAACTGGGTGTACTGTTTCACACCAGAGCTAAAAATCACTCTTTCATGGCAAATATTCCTCTCCCAGCTTTGTAAAAAGACTTCCCACACCCACCAATGTGCTTCTGGCTTAACAAAAGCCAAATTCTTTCTTTGTGGACTAAGCACTTCATTGTTTCAGGTGTTTTGCTGAACCAGAACTCAAGTTTTAGCTGGGATTCCTGCTTTACAGCCTCCTACTACGCTACAGTCACAAAATGAAAGATTCAGAAGGGCACGTGGAATAGTGCCAGTCAGATTTTGAGGATAACAGAGGCAGGTATTTTCTTCACTTATAAATTAAGTGCCCTTGTTACTTCATCTACTTAAAAAAATTATTCTTTAATACAGGGATTCTTCCCTAGATCACATGCCTACAGCACTCCCAGAATCAGTACCTGCAGCAAAACAGCAAGAGCCACATGCTGAGAAAGTACCAAAACCGATCTTAGGTTACAGAGGCACTTTCTGTATTTAGAAGTAGACACATACAAAATCGGTACATTTAACTCACTTCTTTACATTAAGAGCAGCATGGCTTTGCTTTACTTCCCCAAACACTAGTAGTCTAAAGGAAAATAAATTCTTGGGAAGGGTTTAAAAGTGTCAGTCAGTCTTTCAACAAGTGGGACAAGTGTTCAGCACGTCATGAGAACTGATCCCTAGGCTCTCTCACAAGTAAAGTATCAGTAAAGTCGCACGACAGGCAAGTATTGGCCTAAAAAGGTGAAGTCCAACTTCGAACACTTTGAACAGCTTCCAGGAGTGAGTAAGACCAAATGTCAGAAGCACAAGAAGGATATCGAGGTTGTCTCTCGGGCAGCTCATCTTTTAGCTCATCAGGAGAAATACCCTGGTAACATTAAACACAAGCAACATTTGAACAAATGATCTTGCACTTGAAGGTACACCCTGAAGGCTACAGCAGAATAATGGAACAGTGAAACAGCTGTGAGTTAGATGTACATCTATAGTTGGACTGGCAATCGTCTCTCACTAAAACTACTAGAGCAGTTTAGGAAAACTTGTGTGCTAATAGATTCCTGTGACTAAACATAGAATTAATGTTAGTGTGAATAATCATCCCTATTTTAGGCATAATGAGTTTAGGAAACATTTTTGGCTTTAGTCGGATATGCTGGCAGCTACGATGCGTTTCCAACTCTATCACTAAACAGAAGTAAGCAATTACACACCAAAAAATAGCTGTTAAAGTCAGCTACATAAATGACACTTTTGAAAAACTCAGTCCTTCCTCCTCGAGCAAGCAAAAAAAAGAGTCCCCGTTCTACTAAAATATTACATTAACTTCCACATTCTAGGGAATAAGAGCTATGGTTAATGCTCAAATCCCTGGGAAGGATTTAATTTTGCCCTATGTACCATTAAGAAACACTACATGCTGGGCTGACCTTATTATGCCACCTATCAAATTTAGAGTCTGCAGAGGATTAGCAATCCCAGTTTTTAATTGATGGCAGAGCAGCCCAAAGTCATATATGCAGATCTACGTGGAAACGCAACACAGATCTCTTCAAAAAGCCAGCAGGTGCCAAAGATGCTTTTTACATAGTTATATCACAACAGCTTTAAAACAACTCCCTTGTGCAATGAATTAGTCAACTCAATTTATTCTGCATAGTTTCACTATTAATAGTGCTGGGCTTTACATGCAGAGTGACCATGCATTTAAACAAGCTCATGACCCAAATAAGATGAAGAGTTTGATAACAATTTGAAACTAAGGCAGTACCTTAGAGACAACAATACATTGCAGGCTGAAGATACTCTTATTTACAATTCATTTAACAAACCTCATGCTCCTCATCCAGTACCACCAACTGCTTATCCTTGTCGATTTTCACTATAAATCAAAACGAAACATAGATGAATGGTTTTTTCCAAATGGTTTATACAATGTCTGCATGAAGCTTTTTAACATTCCCCCATGAGTATACACCTCGTGCTTCCATACTGCTTCTTCAGTTCATCCCATGACTTCTCAAAATCACTGAACTCAAGAGAAGTGCACAGTCTAAGTGCTCTCCAATGCCAATGCACTCTTCTCAAATTTCAAATTCCTCTACTTAGAAGCTACGAAATTTGCAAACTCAGAATGCCTGTGCCTTGACATTTTCTACTACCATTTTACAAACAGTGGCAGACTGAGCTGCAATCAAGTGCAAATACTCTACTAAGAGTAGATGCGGTCTTGTATCTTAGGAACAGCGTTGTTCTACTGCTAAAAAATACAGGCAGAATTGGAAGCACTGAAGTTCATACAAGAAACAGCCTCTTGGCTCACATTTATCATTACATGGGAAGAAAAAGAGGAGGTAGGATTTTCTGCAAGACCTTGCAATTTTTGTCAGACGTGTTTTTAACTTACTTATAATGGCAGCATTGTTGGTTTCTTTACGAAACCGGAATTTTCTCAGTTTCTCCACCAGGTCTTCAGCAACATCACAAACCACCAGAGATTCACTCTACAAAAAGGAAATGGCAGATAGGAGGGAAAGATAAATCTTTCTAGTAAAACCTGAAAAAAAACACCCCATGTCATGCCTATGTGCGCATAAACCCTACTGAGAAGTGGAACTGCTTGCAATCTGTCCAAAGTCGCAAAACATAATACATAAACCAGACCAACTGAGGATGAAAGCAGCTTTTAACACAGTAACAGAACACTTACCTGGTTTAATATCCCTGCTCAAAGTCACACAGCTAACTAGAAATTTTTTATTAGCTATTCCTCAAGTGGGATTATTCTCGTATCTCTTAGAAGTAAACAAATTCTACTGTTCATTTGCCTGCAGTAAGGAAGCCCTTTAGGGGCGGTAAACTGGTGAAAGCAACACAAGCTTTTAAAATAATAGGAGCTACTATTAGTACTTCAGAAGAACACAGAAAGTAATCAACGATCGCTGCTTATTTTTACCCACAAACATATTAACTGAGCTTTGTGTGTTTACACACACAGAAAGCATTTAAGTCAAAAGCTTTTTAGCCAAAAAGCATGCATACTTTTCCCTCATGGGCTTATATGTTACTAACTCGAGGTTTTCAGAAGAACTGTGCAGATAGCCTGTTAGTCATCACACTGAAGATGGGGAAGGAAACGATCATTTCACAAGCAGCCATGCAGGTTATCTTCCATTACACATGCAATTTTTAAAATGTACCAAGGCAACCACTACCATTTCCTGAGCAACAATTTATAAACACAACCTCTAGTACCACAGTTAAGCGATGCATGTCAGCTAGACCAAGAAAAGTTATTTAACATCTCCAGCTTATTCCTTTTATTGTATTTGTAAATGCCTAACACATCAAGGCTTCTGTGCCAAAACAACTCTATTTCAAGACTTCTTTTAAAAAAAAATTCACTCAGAAATAGTTGCAAGATTACCTATCACAAGCTCTACTAAAGATGTTTCACTGAGACAAATAACTGCTTACATATCACAACAAAATCATTTAAACTCCGAGTTCTGTCTCCTCACATTTGATATTGGCTTGTTTATGAGATTTTCCTCAAAAAGCAGAGAAGTGTCTCTCCTTATCTGCTTCCAAAATCACCTTGCAAACATCCTATGTTCCTTGTTACTCCTAAAAACATTTCCACCTTGACCAAATTCTGGCACATAGTCTTTTGCCTCTGCTTCCTTTTAACAGCTGGAGAGGAAATCAGGCTCTGCTGTGACAGGACAGGTCAGGCACTGTGTGTGCAGCCTTCGTTATTTTGCTTGTTTCCCCTAAACTTTAAAGACTGTTCTTGGCTCCCTCTGATCCACAAATACCATTAATATCCACTCTCACTATTTCAGGAGGTGTCTACATAAAGAAACAGCAATCCAGAACTCAGGGCTGCATTTCAAAGTTGTATTCTGTATCAAATGCTCTTTCCTGAAGGAAGTGTTTCCCCCAGTCGTTTAGGCTCAGCAGTTTCCTAACATCTTCCAGCAGACACTGCATGGTAAGCAGAGCTCTTGTTCACACCTGTGCAGCCACCCAGACATAAATCAGAGCACTGGGACAGAGAGCTGGTAGAATCTCTGTCTCTGGAGATATTCAAAACCCATCTGGACATGTTCCTGTATGATCTACTCTTGGTAATCCTGCTCTAGCAGGAGGGTTGGACTAGATGATTTCAGAGATCCCTTCCAACCCCGACCATTCTGTGAAATCCTTAGCAGAAGCTGAAGGCTGTGCCTCCAAAACACAGAGCGGCATCATATTCCGGTCATCTGTGGGGGCTAAGCTGGCTCAGCAGCACTCGGCTTCAATAAAAACTAAAGAAAGAGACAGCAGGACCGCACAGGCGCACCTGGCAGCCAGCACAGCGGGGGTGCTGCCGGTTCACCTCAGCCACCGCTCATGCCAGCATTATACGTCCAGCTCTTCAGAAACCGAGTCAGCCCCAGAGCCGCTGGCAGAGCAGGGCAGGGCAGGGCACGACTTCCTTTGCAAACAGCTGCTTCTTCACTCTCGCCTC